>NW_008360323.1:3322786-3324229 GCF_000622305.1 Nannospalax galili | reverse complement strand
GGAACATATTTTGATTATGTTCTAAGGACAGAGCCTTGGATAGACAGACAAAAACATGCTTTGGGAGTTGGTGAGATGTTTAGTTTTAAATGTTGCCACAGAGTCATTGCTCTGTGCACATTAACTTTCTCATCTAAAATATGGGAATACTGTGATCACTTGATATAATAATGTGTAGCTGTCCTTAATGTGTAATAAATGGCAACTGTCTATGGACAATGCTTTACCCATTCTTACTATACTAATTCTGATACCTCTTTTTTGATGCCTCCTCAATCATACATTTCTTTAAAAAACTATCAAGTATCATACCTTCAACTATTCCTTAGTATTCTTACATTAAACTCTGATTGCCTTTCCAAAATCCTCAAGGGTTTGGAGTAGCTAACAACAAAACTTATGCCATAGCAATTAAAAAGAAAGCCT
The DNA here is from genome assembly GCF_000622305.1 of Nannospalax galili. Taxonomy (NCBI): domain Eukaryota; kingdom Metazoa; phylum Chordata; class Mammalia; order Rodentia; family Spalacidae; genus Nannospalax; species Nannospalax galili. The sequence goes on along the minus strand of NW_008360323.1, from coordinate 3,323,803 downwards.
GAGAAAGAAGTCAGTATTTATGCAGGCAAAATGGAGGCACCATTTTACCAGCAGTTTAAGGAAAAGTGGTTAATTCACTTGATTTAGTAAGTGCAGTTCCGAGATTCCCACCAACCAAGGTCACTGCTAGAGCATCTTAGAAAGGATCACCCTTTCCCAGGACATATGGCAGACTACAATGACACATTCAATGCTAGCTTTATGTATTTGTTATGTATCTGCCAATGTAACGTGTTACATTGACATCTTCAGCATGTTTTGTACCAACCCTGGAAAAATGCTAGAGCAGAACACTGTCCTAAAGTCAGAATACTCCCTTAGGAAGTTAACTCTGAATGTAGGTGATGTAAACTATTTTCTGACATTTAAATATATTCAGGTACAAAAAATTAATGTGTAGTGATAGAATTAAGACATATTCAGTAACATACTCCAGAGCAAGAGTTCATCTCTTTCACAAGTGGGTGGGTGCAAGTTTCTAGGTTCACAGTTGAATTAATATACTTATATATTATTGAACTCAGTATAAGCCCTGTAAGACATAAAATTGGATGACTTTTTAACCTCTAAAAAAGATCTCCATTTCATTCTAGAATATATTGTTCCTTGCAGAAAGACTCATTGCTTTTGCTACTAACACTGAGATGTTGACGCTTGCACCTCTAATCTGTATGTATCTGATTATTACTAGTCATAATCGGTTGCACTTGGATCCTTGGTGCCTGTGTATGCCTATAAAGTCATCGGGTAGATTTCAATGGTAATGTTTTATCACCTCTACTAATTAACATGATGTAAAATCAGGTAGATTTCACTGGTAATTTTTACCTCTACTATTTAACATGATGTAAATTTCCATGCTTCCTCCTCAAATATAATACATTTTAAAAAATTTGTCGATTTGTGTGTGTGTGTGTGTGTGTGTGTCTATGTGTGTATCACACAGAACATCCCAAACCATCTCATTCAACTATACACCCACTTCCCAGATGGCACCCTCCCATAGGCTTCTTCCCC
>NW_008360323.1:3322220-3322536 GCF_000622305.1 Nannospalax galili | reverse complement strand
AAGGTATCGCCTGTCTGGCATTGTTGCTTGTTATGTAGCCTTTAGCCATGCATATGGACTCTTTAAAAAATTATATTGGCCCCTTTAATCTTTGGTTATTCTTTCCTTTTGGGTGTTTAAGGCCATACAGTTGGTCCAGATAAACCAATTAATTTTTCTCTTAAGGTCTTTTGAGGATCTGTTCCTCAGGGGTCACATGGGCTTGGGAGGAGCCCCTGGCTCCTTTATTTTACCAGTTCTGCCTATGTGAAGATAAGTCAAATGTCCGCTCAGACCATGGCTGGCTTCACTTGGAAGCATGGAGGAAATGATTCCT
>NW_008360323.1:3307872-3322034 GCF_000622305.1 Nannospalax galili | reverse complement strand
ATTAGTATAGGCCTCAAAGTATGTCTGTTAAACACCCAAGAAGGTGAGTTCCACCAGTCTGGTATTTTCAACTACTGTGTGTCATGTAGATAAATCTTGGGCAAAGGCCAATTGTTCTCAGATAAACCTTACCTAGACATATATTTCTTGATCTGCTATGTATAATTTGTCAGTAAGTTTTAGGAGTAACTGGTTCCCTCTGATTTTCTAAAACTAACTAGGCATTGTTTATCTCTCACATTGTCTCACCCCTCCATCATAGATTTCCCACTTAAGGTGCCCCCATTTCCCCCCTTTCTCCCTTACTAATACCCTTCTCCTATGGTCCTACCTCTCTTGAGCTCCCTAGGTTCCTTGTATACCCTTCCCTCCCCCCTCCCTTAAACTAACCCAATTTTTCTCTATATCTCCCTTATTAAGGCCTGTTTCCTACGGTTCTTCTTTTTCAGGTTATTTCTTTTCTTTTACCTCCCTGTTTCCTTTCCATTATCCCGACTGAATACCGCTAGGTGAGGAACAGCTGACCCTCCTAAAAGAAAGACCTCTAGATAGGCTGACTAGATTCACCAGAAGGGCAAACCTCTAGAAGGGTAAGTAATGGGGAATGGCCGGGGTTGCTGAGAACACAGCAGACAGTAGCAGGGATATCAGAGTATAAGGGCTTTAGTAGGGGGAGGGAGGGTATGGGAGGGTGCTATCTGGGAAGTGTATAGTTGAATGAGATAGTTTGGATGTTCTGTGTGATATACACACACACCAAAAAATCAACACATTTTAAAAATGTATTATATTTGAGGAGGAAGCATGGAAATTTACATCATGCTAATTAGTAGAGGTGATAAACATTACCATTGAAATCTACCCGATGACATACACAGGCGCCAAGGATCCAAGTGCAACCGATGATGACTAGTAATAATCAGATACATACAGATTTCTGCAGGTGGAGTTTTGCCAGCACCATTTGCTGAACATGGTGTCTTTCCTCCAGTGAATGTTCTTGGTCCCTTTGTCAAATATCAGGTGGCTGAAATTGCATGTACTCATACTTGGGTCTTCAATTTTGTTCCATTGATCTATGGGTCTATTTTTGTGCCAGTCCCATGTTGTTTTTATGACTATAGCTCTGTAATACAGCTTAAAATCTGGTATAGTAATTCCCCTGGCATTGCTCTTAGTGCCCAGGGTTGCTTTGGCTATCTGAGGTCTTTTGTGCTTTCATATGAATCTTAGGATAGGTTTTTCCAATTCTGTGAAAAATGTCATGGGGATTTTTATTGGCATTGATTGAATCTATAAATCACTTTTGGTAGGATGGTCCTTTTCACAATATTAATTCTTCTAATCCATGAGCATTGGTGGTCCTTCCATCTTCTGATGTCTGCCTCAATCTCTTTCTTTAGAGATTTAAATTTTTCATTGTAAAGCTCTTTAATGTCTTTGGTCAGGTTTATTCCAAGATATTTTTTTTGCAGCTATTGTAGAGGGGAGTGTTTCCATGTGCTCTTTCTCTGATTGCTTGTTATTGGTGTATAGAAAGACTATAGACTTTTGTATATTAATTTTGTAACCTGCCACTTTACTAAATTTATTTTACTAATAATTTTGTCTTTTGGGGTGGAATTTTTGGCATCCCTTAGATATAATATTATATCACCTGCAAAAAGGGGTAATTTGATCTCTTCTTTTCCAATTAGGAGATAGTGGACAGCCTTGTCTTGTTCTTGATTTCAATGGGAATGCTTCCAGTTTTTCTCAATTTTTTTATAATTTTTTTATTTTATGTGTAAAAGTATATTGCCTGCATTGCACCTATGTTGTCAATGCCTGCAGAGATCAGAAGAGGTTATTGTACTCCCCTGGATACTGGAGTTATGGACAGCTGCTAACTACCATGTGAGTACTGGGAACCGAATCTAGGTCTTCTGAAAGAGCAACCAGTGCTCCTAACTGCTGAGTCATCTCTCAAGCCCCATAAATAAATACTTAAAATTTAAGATAATGAGCGTTTAGTCCTTAGAAAATGATGGAATATTGATGACAGCTCTAAGAGGATTTCCCACACTTGGAAATGACAGAGAGGAGGGATGAAGCACAATTGTATTTGAAACATTCTTTTAAAGTCTTTTGAAATAATTTTATCATACTCTCACATATTTATATTCACCAAATTTAAGAAGTTTTCTCTCTTATCTTGTTTGTGATCAGAACAAAAATTCTGAGCCAGGGATAATTGAAACATAAACTTAGGGACACTTACCAAATGTTGCTAGAGGCCTCCCTTGGAATCCTTGCAACCAAGGCAGCTCTGTGTGTTGAGCAGGCTCTGGCTACCTAGGGTACTACTGTCTTCTCAATGCAGTCTCCACAGTTTTTCATGTTGTATTATAGAAATCAAATGACTCAAATCCCTATTGGGGTACATCTGATCTTCTCTTAAACCTATTTGAGTATCCATTCAATTGTAAAACTTTAAAAGTGGGCTTTTTCTCAGTGACAGGCTGTGAATGTTAAACAACATAATACATATTGTTTGTGTGATATATGAATGTTAAGTACTCAAGAAATACAAGTTATTACTGTGTTGTACATTTATAAAATACATACAATGTATATTCAATATGCCAATGACTTAAAACTACTAATCTTTTTGTTTTTCATAAATACTTCTTCAAAACCTCTGTCCTTTATTTTTGTGAACACACACCCATTTCTTTATTTTTGCAAACACATTTCTGATTCTGATTTTTTTTATATTTGTTTCCAAAATTGTACCTATACATTTGACCCTCAAGGCAACACAACATAGTTAAAATTTAAAGAACCACAGATTTGAAATTTAAAAAAAAAATTAAGTCAAAAGCTTTGGTTAAGCAATTTAGACAAAAAATCTTAGCCTCTGTGTATCTGAGACATTTCTTTACACATAAAAATGGAAATAACAGCAACAAGTATCCTGTATACATTATCAGAAGCTCAGGGTAACATGAAGCTCAATAAGGTTGAGTATTTTGAGAAAATTCCTAACTCTAGCTTTCATAGTGGTTTTAGTTTTCTCACTGGCCATAAAATGAAGTCTGAAAGTAGACAATATTGCAACTAGTACAGAAGTTCCATAATTAGCACCTATGAAATGCATGCTACATGCTGCACAGAGAAGATGGTTAACACAGAAAGGGACACTGGCCAGCAGAGTGGAACTATAGCTCATAGAATGAGCTTTCCAAATAAGAAACTATTAAGGGCAAGCAATGGCCAGGGTTGGGGATATGGTGCGCTTCCCTATCATACATGAGACTCCCAGTACTATAAAAAACAGAAAGAAGAAAAAAGACAAAAAGAGTTAAGTGATTATGTATTAGGGAGATGGATTGGCAAATAGTACCAATACCTTTCCGCTTGGTTTATTATCTTTGATGACAATAGAGAAGGAAGTGTTTGTATTTTAAAAAAAATTTGTGTGTGTGTTTGTGCACATGTACACACATGTTTGGGAGGTCAGAGGACAATGTGTGAGATCTGGTTCTCTCCTTCCATGTGGTTCCTGAGGATGAAACTTGGTTTTCACGGTTGGTGGCAAGTGCTTTTGCCCACTGAGCCACCTTGCCAGTGGAAGGAATTGTGCGATTTCTTAGTTCACCTCATCCTTGAATCCTGTATACTGGTTGTCACTTCATGGATGCTTTTTATAACTTTTAATTCAGACAGACTTACTCAAAAGCTCCTGAGCTACATGATTGGCCTATAGTCTTCAGACCATGGACTTTCTGAATTAGCACATCATCTGTGCAGGGCTTTAGGGAGCTTAAGCTAGCTTTATGATTGTTAATGGGACTCTAGCATCAAATAGATAAAAGCACGAACTTAAGTCCTAGGACTCATGGCCCCTCCCTCAAACTGACCCTTAATCACTAGACACTTCGATTGTGAGCCAGGTTTTGTTTGCTCTAAAACATGTGGTGCTGGTCTCCTTTGAATCCCACCTCACTCAGCTTTAGCTCTGAATGCCTTTTGTTGTTATATACTGTCTTTACATGTAATCAGTCAACAGCATTGTCTGTATTACCATGTGAAGAAGATCAGGCTTCAAAAAGGAAGAAATGAAGACCTTTGCAAACTCAAGCAGACAAAAGCATAGCACGGAACTGTAGAAATGGACATCAGGCCCCAATCTTAAAGAATTATTGGCAGCTGATTACTGTTGAGTGAGGAAGAGCTGATCTTAAAGGGAGGGACTTTAGATAGGTTGACTAGATCTCAGTGGATGAACTTGCACTGAGGGATGTCTGGGGATACTAACTTGACATGATAGGCCTTAACACAAATGACAGAATGTATGAATCCCAATTGGGGGTGGTTCATGGGAGGGTGCCAGTGGAAAGAGAGTATAAAGATGATTAAGATGTTCTGTATGAAATACATAAAATTTAATTTTTTAAAAAAAGATAGAAATTTCAAATGGCCAGGTGTGGTAGCACATGCCTTTAATCCCAGCACACAGGAGGCAGAGGCAGGTGGATCTCTGTGAGGCTGAGGCCAGTCTCGTCTACACAGCCAATGCCTGGCCAGCTCAGGATACAGGGAGACCCTGTCTCAAACAAAAACAAAACAAAACAAAACAAAACAAAACCACACACCACACCAACATTTTTTTTTAATCTTTTTAAGACAGGGTATTCCTGTAGCCACAGCTGGTCTAGGACTCACTATGTACAACAGGCTGGCCTCAATCTCACCGAAATCTGCCTGCTTATGCCTCCCAAGTGCTGGGTCTAAAGGTGTGTGCCACCACACTTGGACTCTAACATCATTTTTTTAAAAAAATAAGCTTCTTATTTCTCTCTGTATAAACCATGCCCTAACTTTTTCTCTCTATCTAAACACCCAGTTCATGTTGGCATTTTTCTCTTTTTATCTCTGTAGAAGGTCTAACCTTTCCTCCAACTGCTGTTCTCTTCTTCTCTCTGAATATTTCCTAATTTCTATGTTCTCCAGTTCCTTATGGTTCCTTACTTAGCCCATCCACCCCACAATTATCACAAACAGTGGGAGATGGAGGGGAGGGGAGGAAAGGTGGTGAACATTCAGGTTTAATAGGCTTGCTTGTCACAAAAATTAACACTTAAAACTTGAAAAACTGCCCAAGTTTTAAATACTGTCTGAACTTATGGCATATAAGTATCAAGCAAAAACATTTGAAACCCTTCTAACACCTGGATATGCCCCCTGGGAAATTCCTGACAGTGACTGCTGTGATAATTTCCCCGAAGCATGGCAGACAATAGTGAGGAATTCCTATCAGTCTTCTCCAGTGAATCCAGCTTAGATGATGTTAGCACACCACTAGTATTTCAACATTCCTTTGGTTTTACCATCTTTAGTTCATTTTAAATTAAGAAGTCTGAAGCAGATCTTATCAAATCCATGATATTGTTAAGAGCACTTCAAGGTCCTTTTAAAAACAAGAATTACTTACATCAACCTACTTTATTGCTTCATTTTCTGACTCCAAAGGACACAAAGTATACTAAAGCAATTTAACATGGCTGTAACCTACAATTTCAACTTACCCTGAGGGACCATCTCACCTCTTGTCTTACTTTTCTAGACCAAATCAATAGAGAGAAGAATCAAGTCAGGACACATGTCATAACTGAATTAAAGGTCAATGAGGTTTAAACAAATTGGGCTCCACTCATAAATAATTGACTCACAGTTTGTATCAAGGTATAGGGTAAAATAGTGTTCACCTGAAGCATCTTTAAAGTTTATTCAACTTATTGTTGACACCATGGGAACCATAACTAAACATATGCTTGGGTAAGAAAGTCATCTGTCAACAAAAACTCTCAAAGAAGTAATAATTCCACAAGGAACATGCACAGCTGACTTTGCTCATCACAAAAGAAGTTAAGGGAGGTCCTTAGTGTTCAGATTCTTAACAGTTACGGGGGTGACGATTTGCAAGCAATCATAAAGACTTGATGCATCCTGCAATTTGTACCTTTGCTGAGGCATGAGTGAAAATGCCAGGTGCTGTAAAGTTGAGTATGGAAATGGACACACTCCTTGGAAAAGGATGTTCAATAGTAGTAGAGCATCAGTCTATGGTCTCTATTTTCTGATCTTCTGTTTAGTACCATACACATTGCAAGTGTCAGTAAGGCCCCCAAAGATTCCTAAAAGCCTTCAGTTGTGGTTGTGGCTAGGTGGGTTGAGACACAACTATAATCTCAGCACTTGGGAGGCTGAGACAGAAAGATTACAAGTTTGAGGCCAGTCTGAGCTTCATAGTGAGTTCCAAGTCAGCCTATTGGGTGCACAGTAAGACTCTGCCTTAAAAAAAAAAAAAAAAAAAGAAAATAATACAAAACAACCCCCCCAAAACACACACACACACACACACACACACACACACTCACATGCATACACACACACTCACTGAGACAAAATCAAAACCAAAATATCTTCAAAAGTGTATTAGTCACTTTTCTGTTGCTGTGATAGAAACATTGGCCCAAGCAATTTATAGAAGGAAGGGTTTATTTGAGCTTACGGTTCCAGGGGAATTATAATCCATTTTGGCAGGTAGGCATGGTAGCAGAGGTGGCTGGAGGAGGAGGGGAAGCTAAGCTCTCACATCATCACGCAGGCACAGGAAGCAAGAGAGCAACTGGAGATATGGCAAGGCTTAAGAACTCTCTAAGCCCACCCCAGTGATGTGCTTCCTCCAGGATAGCCACACCTTCTAAAACCTCCCAAAACAGCACCATCATCTGGGGACAAAATGTCCAAATACTTGGAGCCTATGGGGGATATTTTCATTCAAACCATCACAAGAAGTAACTGACTGAATTCAGGGTAATGAGGCTAACATATATCTGTCTACTTGACAATGGACCCAGTACTAGAATGCGGCGTAAAAAGCTGATTAGAGGCTCCTACCAGGGTTTCCTTGTTTTATGTTGACTCAGTGATGTCCCCTTCTGCCCTCTTCTTGTCTCAAACAATAACCAGATGCTCTCATGTGTGGTATAAAGAAAATTGAACATGGGCTTTTTAAGAAGTCGTTAAACTATTTAGGCCAGCTATTTCCAGCCTTGTTGTTTTGTGAATAATTAAATGTCCCTACTGTGCAAAGCTGAAAACACTGCTGAGGGACACAATAGTGAGTAATGCTATCCCTCCTCTCAAGGAACTTATTACTGATTCAGGGACATAAGAACCCAAATAATCTTTATGACTCACAGAAAACTATGTAAGTCATGAGAAAAGTATGAACAAAAGGATATAAAGACTTGCAGGTGGGAGCAACCTGGTCCGGCTGGGGAAGACAGCATGGAAAAGTCAAAGGACAGGTGAGGAAGTGGAGGGAACCAATTGCGTGTGCAATCTTGATCATGTGGTCTGACCCCTTTAGACCTCCAGCTCCTCTTGAAGGTTTCATTGACTATTGAAATCTAAAGCTTGGTAAAGAACCCAGAGCAAGGGAAGCAAATTATGGATTTAGTAGTTATTGTTCAGGAGAAAGTATATCACATTCCATAGCCTCTCAAAAAGAGAAGTCACACTGTCAGCTCCAATACTTAGTATGATCCAATTGCAATGAGGTTGATGACCCTAGTCAATCAAAGTGAGCCCTGCCTATGTTGTGATTGTGATAAAGCAAAAAGGAAGTGATATCATTAGACCACCCAGCCTACTTTTCAGTCTAGGCTCCAGAAATCACCTCACACCTGATAGAATGAATAATCCTGCTCCTCAGGCAAGGAACTTACTCTTTCTTAGCAAAATAAAACAGTGCTTACCATGTTTTAAGTATCACCTTGTATTTGAGAGTATGTATTATTATCACATTTTGCTGATGAGGAAGCTGAAATTTCTATAAATTCAGTAATGGAATAAAATCAGGTACAAGTTGAATAGGAGATGAAATTTATGCATACATTATCTGATTTAAAAAGTTTTTACTATTATATCATGCTGCTTCCAACTAGATTCAAACCCATTCCCTTCTCCATGGTCTATTGGTTTTAGTGTGTAAGCATGTAGCAAAATTATGTTTATTCTCTCTTCCCTTCAAACACTGCCACTGCTGAAGTTGGTTGTTGTTACTTAAATTCACAGAAATAGTGTTGTCTGGTGCGTGGGAACTGATGCTTACTAAGCACCTACTGTGTTCTGTTAATGATGTTGATGTCGGGATTCATTATTCCTCAGAACATTATAAGTGGTAAATAGTAATGCCCAAATCAAAAAATGAGTGCTCAAGGGTTAATTACAGAATTTTTGGCATACAGTGGTAAATAATAAGTGGCACTCCAACTTAGGACTATCTAAATGAAGTTTAAATCTTTTCTCCATATCAGTTCCCCCTTTCCAACAAAAATAAAATTAGAAAATACTTCATATGGTGTTGCCATTCAAGAGTCTTGAGTTACAATATTAAGTCATTCATTTGTGCTCTTCCTGATTTTTTTTTCGGGAGCTGAGGACTGAACCCAGGGCCTTGCACTTGCTAGGCAAGTGCTCTACCACTGAGCTAAATCCCCACCCCCTCTTCCTGATTTTTTAATGTAGGCACTTAGAGCTATAAACTTCCCTCTTAGGGCTGCTTTTTAAGTGTCCCAGAGTTTTTTGTGTTGTATTATCCTTTTTGTTTAGTTAACAGGAATACTTTTATTTCTTTCTTAATTTCTTCTTTGACTCATTCATCATTCAGGAGTCTGTTGTTTAATCTCCATGAATTCGTGTACTTACTATGGCTTCTTTTGGTGTTAATTTTAAGCTTTATTGCATTGTGGTCCGATAGAATGCATGGAATTATTTCAATTTTTTTATTTGTTGGAATTTCTTTTGTTCCCCAGTATGTGGTAAATTTTTGGAGAAAGTTCTATGGGGTGCTGATTAAAAAGTGTATTCTTTGGTGCTTGGGTAGAAAATTTGGTAGATGTCTATTAGAGCCATTTGATGTGTAGTATCATTTAATTCAGATGCTTCTCTGTTTATTTTTTGTCCAGTTGACCTGTCTAATGGAGGCAGTAGGGTATTCAAGTCCCCTATTATTACTGAGTTGGGGTTAATCTGTGTCTGAAAGTCCTATAATACTGTTTTATGAAATTGGGTGTGCCAGAGTTTGCTACATATATGTTCATGATTGTAATATCTTCTTGGTTTATTGTTCCTTTGATCAGAATGAAGTGACCCTCCTTATCTCTTCTGATTAGTTTTAGTTTGAAGTCTATTTTGTCAGATATTAGAATTGCTATCCCTGCTTGTTTCTTAGTGCCATTTGCTTGAAATATTCTTTTCCATCCTTTCACCTTAAGGTAGTACCTGTCCTTGAAGGTAAGATGAGCTTCTTGCAGATTTAAAAAAAAAAAATGGATATTTTTTTCCAAACCCATTCAACTACTCTGTGTCCTTTAACTGGATATTTCAGTCCATTGACATTTTAAGTTATTACTAAAAGATGTATATTGGTTGCTGTCATTTTATTTTCTGTTTGCATTATTGGTCTAATTTTGTGTTTCCACAATTATACCTTCATTTAGTTTCTTTCTGTTGCCCTTGATATAGTTGTTCCTCTTTCCCATTCTTTGTATTGCTTCAAGTAATCTTTAAAGGGCTGGTTTTATGGACATATATTCTTTCAGCCTATTTGCATCATAGAAGTTGTTCTTTCCCCTTCAACTATAATGGACTTTTTTGCTGGACAAAGTATTCTGTGTTGGCATCTATGGTCATTTAGAACTGAAAATACTTTGGCTCAGGCTCTTCTGGCTTTCATAGTTTGCATTGATAAATCAACTGTAATTGTAATTCTGTTGGATTTTGCTTTATATGTGACTTGTTTTTCTTCTGTAGCTTTCAGTGTTCTCTCTTTGTTCTGTACATTTAGTGTTTTTACTATGATGTGCTGTGGGGAGTTCCTTTTCTGGTCCTGCCTATTTGGTGTTTTCTTTGGTTCTTGTATTTGTATGGGCATGCCTTTAATTTTGGGAAATTTTCTTCTACAATCCTATTTAAAATATGGTGAATATCATTAATCTAAAATTCTTCTCCTTCCTCTATGCCTCTGATGTGCACATTTACACTTTTCGTGGTATCCCATATTTCCTACATATTCCATTCCTGTGAATTTTTAAATTTTTTATAATCTTTACTTGAAAAGTCCAATTCTTTAACTTTATCATCCAGTCTTGATGTTCAGTTTTCCATTTCATTCATTCTATTGATGAGGGTTTCTCTTGTTTGAAATTGGCTTACTGAGTTTTTCACTTCCTTCTTCATTTCAGCCTGAGTTTTCTTCAATATTGCTATCCCTTTTGTGAATTCAGTCAGAAGTTTATCCCTATCTTCTTTTAGTTGTTTTTGTGTTCTTTAAATCTGTTGAATTCTTTGATCATGTTTATGATTGTTCTTTTAAATCTGTGTCCTGGGTTATCTCTAGAGGGTTCTCCTTGTAGAACTCTTCCATAGAACTTGTAGTGTTTGATGTGAACATATTACTTTGGTTTTATATATTGTTATTTTTCTGTTGTGATTTTGACATGTGAATTTCTTTTGTTGTTTGTGATTCTGTAATGAAACTCAACCCTTCTTCTGATGAGTTGAAGTCTACTTCTGTTTGTATTATTGGTATGCCTTGGTTGTTTTCTTACTGGATATGTAAAACTGGTTGGTCTAGGCTTCATTTTCTCTCTTTTGATTTTATATTGTGGAACCAGGTGGCTTCAGTTCACTACTCAGGAGCTCCCCCATAAGAGGCCCAAGTTAGGAATCAGTCAGGTACTCTCAGGCTTCCTCCTTCCTCCTAAGGTCTGGGCCCCTACTAGTGAGCAGTCACAGCACAATTTGGGAAGCTTGATAATGGGAAACCCCTTTTTAGGACCTCTCAGTCAGGCTGCAAATCTCTGGGCCCCTGCTGAAGGCCAAAGAAGCCTATCCCTGGAGTAGTAGGAGGGGTCACATGTGGTCTCAATGTAGGGGGATGGGAGTAGTATGATTTGGGGAAGCTCACCACCACACAGAGGCCAGATCCAGGTACTCCAAGTCATGCATTTGTTTTTAAAAGTGTTTTTAATTAAAAAATAAAACTAGGAGAATAGGGCAAACTAAACTGAAAGGGGGGGAAGAGAAATATATAAGATAAAATAGAGATTAGTAGTGAAAATAAATGAGATAAAAATTAATCCGCCAGGTGTGGTAGGGTGTGCCTTTAATCCCAACACTGGGGAGGGAGAGGCTAGCAGATCTCTGTGACTTCAAGGCCAGGATGGTCTACATAGTGAATTCCAGACCAGCTGGGATGGGAGACCTGTCTCAAAAAAGACCAAACCAAAAAAAAAAAAAAAAAAAACAATCTTCACAAAGATCGACAATAACAATGAACATTTAACTAGACTTAAAAAAAAGAGATAAGATTCAAATTGTTGAAGTCAGCAAAGAATAGAAAACATTACTACCATTCTTGCAGAAACTTTTAAAAATGATAAAGAAATGTAATAATTAATTATATGCCAAGAAATTAGATAATATAAATGAAATGAACAATTTTTTGGAACACATATTAAAACTGACTGGAGGGAAAATACAGAATCTAAATACACCACAATATACAGAGAGAACAAACATTAATCCAAAACTTGCAAAGGAAAGCCCAGAATGAAAGGGCTTCACCTAGGAATATCACCAAATGCTTATAAAGACTTAACACCAATCCCACTTGAACACTTTCAAACATGTATGAAGAAAAAATGGATGTTAACTCATTCTATGTGACTCATATTACTTTAATAACAAAGCCACATCAAAACATCACAAGAAAATTACTGCCAAGTACCCTAAAATAATACTGGGAAACCAAGTAAGCATATTAAAAGGATCAAACAACAAGACCAAGTGGAATTTATCCCAAGAATACAAAGTCGTTTCAACACAAAAGCTATTAATCATCATATCATTAATAGACTAAAAGGGGGACAGATTTTATGATCATCTCAATAGATAGAAAAGGTATTTAAGACTCTAATCTCCTGTTGCTATAAAAATATTCAACAAACTGAATGTAAGAGAGTATACTTAGTCTGATTAAAAAGCACTCTCTGACATGCCAATGAAGATGGAAATTTCAAAAGGTTGCACCTCTAGATGAGGAGCTAAAAGCAATTATTGGCTGCTGAAAAAGGGAGAATCCATTTTCTCCAGGGATGAGCTTCCTCCTAGGTTAGTCAATCCCAAGTCATCAGCCCTAAACACATGTACACGGGAGCACCACTAAATGGACTCAGTAAGTTGTTCGTGTGTTTGTGTGTGTGTGTGTGTGTGTGTGTGTGTGTGTGTGTGTAACAATAATAACTAAAGAAGAGGTCAGGATATTGGGAAGAATGGAGAGAAAATGGGAGTTGGAGGGGGGAGAGGGAGGGATAAAATAATGTAAACAAAGTAGATGCCTAGAATGTTCTCTCAAGGAGGAAAGATGTATATCTTGTACTCCTAGGGGCATAGTAGACAGAGGACACTTCCAGGTAACAACAGCAAAGGAAACAATTCAGAGAAGAGGAAGCACAAAGGGAGCAAATCTTTGCTAGCTATATATCTGATAGATTATTAATTTCTAGAATGTAAAAGAACTCAAAAAAACAAAGAATCAAGAAAACAAATGACCTAATTAAAAGTTGAGCTAAAGATCTAAGCGGAATTGCATAAAGAGTTATGTAATTTGGAAGTCTTTTAGATAGACCCACTGAAGGGTTACCCCAACTGCCTCACCATGGGTACCTGTTCAACATGGAAGAAGCCAGAGTGGTCTGCATCCTGATTCCCTATCAGCAATTTGGGTAACCTTTTCAGAGGATGGTATGATAAAAATAGGAGGTAGGAATTGGCTAGGCAGTTAGGGAAAAAAAAAAAAAAGAAAGAAAGAAAAGTAGCCACTTTCTCAGCTAAAAGTCAAAATGTCCTTGGGCCTCTTAGCAACACATACTATGTTCCAAAGGCCAAAAATGTCGTTACCTGCATAAGAACAAGCCAGCCAAATCTCCAGCATGGATGGAGAGAAGCGTAATACCTTCCTTTCTGCCTGACACTTAAAAGAACTCTATAGGCTCTAAAGTGTTCTGAGAAATTAAAGAAAAAATGAAGGAAGGAAAGGAAAGGAAAGGAAAGAAAGAAAGAAAGAAAGAAAGAAAGAAAGAAAGAAAGAAAGAAAGAAAGAAAGAGGAAGTTGTCAGAAAAATATGATGGGGAGATAATGGGAGGTGTTAGAAGGGAGTGGGCATGGAGTTGATCAAAACACCTTATATGCATGTATGAAATTCTCAAAAAAGTTTTTTTTTTAAGTTAAAAAAGAAATATAAACAGAGAGTTTTGAAAATAAAAAAGGCTAAGAAACTTCATAAAAAGTGTCCAACATCATTAGGGAAATGCAAATAAAAATCACCTTAAGATTTCATCTGACCCAGGTCAGACTGACTAATATCAAGAGAACCAAATGCTGACAAGGATGTGGAGAAAGGGAAACTCTCATTCATTGCTGGTGGGATTACAAACTCTTGCAACCCCTATGGAAAGCAGTGTGGAAAACTCTTAAAAATCTAAAAACGGGGGCTGGAGAGGTGGCTCAGTGGTTAAGTACACTGACTGGTCTTGCAGAGGACCTGGATTCAATTCCCAGATCCCCACATGGCAGATATGAATGGTCCTTAACTGAAGTTCCAGGGGAATCCGAAGCCGTCTTCTAGAACCTCCGTGGTATTGCACAACATGGGTACACTCACATACATGCAGGCAATACACTCACACACACAAAAGAAAAATAAAAGTAAAAATATTTTAAAGATAAAGTATTATTTTTTGCAGTTGCTGCTCTCAGGTCGTGAGATGCTTTCCCGTTTCCTTCTCATGTGAGATACGGTAACATCCAGCTGAACTTTTAATTTTATCATACTGAATGATGACTTTCCTTTATACGCTAGTAGAGCTATTACAAAGAAGCAGCCATGTAGAAATCCCCAGGACATACAATATTACATAATATAGTAAGAGTATACACCATCTCATGATATTGTTTCTTTCCATTTTATAACATAAATATTAGGAACTAAATGGTTTCAGTCTTACAGCATCATGTTCCTCTAGCCACTTATTAAGTCCATTCA
>NW_008360323.1:3306137-3307065 GCF_000622305.1 Nannospalax galili | reverse complement strand
TTTACCAGTTCCACCTATGTGAAGATAAGTCAAAGGTCCTGTTCAACCATGATTGGCTTTGCTTAGAAGCATGGAGGAAATGATTCCTCTATGTTGGCCCTCCTCTTTGTAGACTTGATACTGGTTCAAGTCCATTTAGTGGGGTCTCCTCAGCCTCCTTGATCAAAAGGACAGGTGACCCACCACAATTATAGGACATTTTGAGAAATGCTCATAGTCCCCTGAAACTAGTCCACCTAGGAGGGCAAGGAACAAAAACTGTCCTTTATGTCCCTCTGACCAAAGTATTATAGGCCTCAAAGTATGTCTGCTAAACATGCAAGAAGGTTAGTTCCACCAGTGTGGTACTTTTAATTACTGTGTGTCATGTATAAAAATCTTGGGCAAAGACCAATTGTTCTCAGATTAACGTTACATAGACATATATTTCTTGATCTGCTATGTATGGTTCCCTCTGGTTTTCAAAACTACCTATGCATTATTTATCTCTCACATTGTCTCATGCCTCCATCATGGTATTCCTGCTAAAGGTGCCCCCATTTCCCCCCTTTCTCCCTTAATAATACCCTTCACCTACAGTCCTACCTCTCTTGAGCTCCTTCTTTCCCTTTATCCCCTAGGTTCCTTATATACCCTTCCCTCCCCCCTCCCTTAAACTAACCCAATTTTTATCCATATCTTCCTTATCAAGGCCTGTTTCCTACTGTTCTTCTCTTTCAGGTTCTTTCTTTTTCTTTACTTCCCTGTTTCCTTTCCATTATCCTGGTTCTTCTAGTTATGTCTGGATACATACTCACTTCAAAGGGTTTGGTGCTAGGATCCACATATGAGGGAGAACATATGTCGATTTTTTTTCTGAGTCTGTGTTACTTCACTTAGTGTAACAGTTTCTAGTTCCATCCATTTACCTGCAAATTTCATGATTTCA
>NW_008360323.1:3304960-3305754 GCF_000622305.1 Nannospalax galili | reverse complement strand
TTTGAGAACTCTCTGTTCAGCTCCTTAGCCCATCTTTTAACTGGGTTACTTCTTGTCTTGATTCTCTGTTTTTTGTGTTCGTTATATATTCTGGATATTAAACCTCTGTCAGATGTGTCGCTGGTAAATATTTTCTCCCATTCTTTGGGTTTTCTGTTCATGTCCCTGGTTGCATCCTTTGATGTACAGAAGCTTTTTAGTTTAAAGAGGTCCCATTTATTAATTCTTGCTCTTGTTTCCTAAGCAATTGATGTCCAGTTTAGAAAATTCTTTCCTACATCTATATCTTGTAGGTTTTTCCCAATGTTTTCTTCTAAGAGTTTCAGAGTTTCAGGCCTTACATTGAGGTCTTTGAGCCATTTGGAATTGACTTTTGTGCAGGGTGAAAGACAGGGGTTTAGTTTCATTCTTCTACAAGTGGAGATCCAGGTTTGCCAGCACTATTTGCTGAACAGGCTGTCTTTCTTCCAGTTAATGTTCTTGGCCCCTTTGTCAAATATCAGGTGGCTGAAATTGCATTTACTCATATTTGGGTCTTCAATTTTGTTCCATTGGTCTATGGGTCTATTTCTATGCCAGTACCATATTGTTTTTATGACTATAGCTCTGTAGTAGAGCTTAAAATCTGGTATAGTAATCCCCCCAGCATTGCTCTTAGTTCTCAGGGTTGTTTTGGCTATCCGGGGTCTCTTGTGCTTCCATATGAATCTTAGGATAGATTTTTCCAATTCTGTGAAAAATGTCATGGGGATTTTGATTGGCATTGCATTGAATCTATATATGACTCTTGGTAG
>NW_008360323.1:3290786-3304196 GCF_000622305.1 Nannospalax galili | reverse complement strand
ATTTCTTTGTTTGTGTGTTCTTTAAATTCACTGAATTCTTTTATCATATTAATAATTGCTCTTTAGAGTTCCATGTCCTGCATTATCTCTAGGGGGTTCATATTGTGCTCCTCTAGAGGATTACTGGTATTTGGTGGGGATATGTTAGTTTGGTTTTCATGTTATTATTTTTTCTCTGTGATTTTGACATGTGAATTTCTTTTGTAGTTTCTGACTCATGTGTGATACTCGGGCCTTCAAGTTTAGTTCTGCTTCTTTTTTTGAACTTTATGTGTCTTTGTGGTTTACTTTTTGGGTATGAAGAGCTGGTTTGTCTAAGCTTCTGGTGCTCTCTTTTGAGTTCCCACAGAGGCCCAAGTCAGATGAGGATCAGATGCTCTCAGACTTTCTCCTAAGGTCTGGATCCCTCCAGGTAAGATTTTGGCCTCAGGAATTTGGGGGTTGGACTGGCCTGGGAGTTGGGCCCAGGAAAGATGCTGGTCTAGGGCAGCTGGTAGCCATGCCACCCAGAGATGCAAAGGAAGATGGGGGCAGGAAGTGGCCCCAACATCTCCTCAGGACTGCACTGAAGAGTTGGGGTGGTCTGGATGCAAAGGATCAGGAAGAGGAAAGGTCAGCCCCAGTGTCCAGGAAAGAGGCTGGCTAGTCATGCAGGCCCAGGGAAGTAGAGGGAGGTGAGGGCAGGGCCATGCCCAGAGTGCTCCTGGGGACCCGAGAAGGAACTGAGTTGGTCTGGATGCAAAGGATCAGGAAGCAGTGGTGGTTTCCCAGGTGTCTGGGGCTCCAAGACAAGGAATGGGACAGGACCCAGGCTACAAGGAGAGACCAGCCGGGGAGATGGGAGGATGAATGAGGCTGGGGGAGTCAAGTTGTGGAGAGCACCATCGACTTACCCCGGAGAGAGAGGCCTGTGGGTCAGAGAGCAAAAATAATCAATGAACATACCATATGACCTTGTTATACCACTCCTTGGCATATATCAAAAGGACTCATCCTATTCAGAGATACTTGTACAATCATGTTTGTTGCTGTTCTTTTCACAATAGCTAAGAGATGGAAGCAACCCAAGTGCCTTTCAATAACAAGTGGTTAATGAAAATGTGGGACATTTATACAGTGGAGGTCTACACAGTAGTAAAGAAAAATAAAATAATGAAATTTACAGGTAAATGTATGGATCTAGAAACGTTATACTAAGTGAAGTAACAGACTCAGAAAAACAAAAGACATATGTTCTTCCTTATCTGCGGATACTAGCACCAAATCTTTATAAGTAAAATTCTGACATAACTGCAGGAACCAGGAAAATGAAAGAGAACCAGGGAGATAAAGGGAAAGAAGGAACCTGAAAGAGGAATAGTCACCACCCATCAAAGAAGCTTCTTTTTCAAGAGACAGAGATAATTACAGAGTTCCACAACTGGTTACACATAGTGATTGTCTGTGAATTGCCTAAGTCTAAGTAACACATCTAGGATGCAACCTCTACACCTAAGGCTCATGGAACAGAGAACAAGGGATGAAGAGAACACTGATGCATTTTTCAGCTCTTACCAATGAAGTGCCTTCATGCAACAGAGGGCCAGGAACACAGAAGGTCACAAATGGCCAAAACACAGAGAATAAAAGTCTGAAGAGTATGGGAAATGGCCAAAACACAGAGAATAAAAGTCTGAAGAGTATGGGTCCTTGGACAGGACTCTTATCTTAAAATCCACCCACCCAAAGCTCAGGGTCCATTGCAGAAAAGGGGAAGGAAAAATTGTAAGAGCCAGGGGGGCGGTGTATGACCATAGAGAAGTTGTACAGGATGCCTGGAACTGTTCTCATACAAACCTACAGCAATGGTGTCAGCATGCACAAGACCCATGCAAATGTAATCAGACAAAAATCCAACATAGAACTGTGGAAATGAACAGCTTGCCCCAATCTTAGTCAAAGACTTATTGCTAGCTGATTACTACTGGGTGTGGAACAGCTGATCATCTTAAAGCGAGGAACTCTGGATAGGATGACTAGATCCCAATGGATGAACTTGCATTGAGGGATATCCGGGGACATTAACTTTACATGGATGGTCTTAACACAAACAACAGAATGTATGAAATCAAGTGGGGGTGGTATGGGAGGATGTCAAAAGGGAAGGGGGTATAAAGATGATTTTCTGTATGAAATACACAAAAATTCAATAAAAAAATTTTTTAAAGACTGAAAGTTGTCTTCATCATGTCAGAAAGAAGACAAACATCTCTGCTCTTGCAATTTCTATTCAATATCACATTGGAGGTTCTAGCCAGAGTTACTAAAAAACTTTCAGGTTGTAAAGGACGTAATAAAGCTATTTCTGCTTACAGTTGACATTATGTAGGAATGATAATGATAAATAAAGATGATATGGAAAATGCTAAAGAAACTATAAAATACAAACCCCATTAGACTTAACAAAGTTCAATCAAATAATAAGATAACAGATCAATACACAAAAATTGGTTATTTTTTTGTTCATTACAAACAATCCAAAAATGAAATTGGGAAAATAATTCATTTACAATAGCATTAAAAAATTATAAATAGTTCTATTTATAGCTAAAAACTCATTTAACCAACAGGCAAAGAAATCTTTAAAGTACTGTTTAAAAAATGAAAGCTGGATATGATGGCATATGCCTATAATTCTAGCATTCAAGAGGCAGTGGTAGGAGGACTGTTGCAAGTTCAAGCCAGAATGGTCTACAAAGGGTGGTCCAGGCTAGCTAGGGCCAGCTACAGGAACTCTGCCTCAAAAAATTAAAGCTTAGCGAATGAAACATACCAGACATTTCAAATACCATTGAAAACTAGTATTTGTAAGGATGTGATGAAATCACACATTGCTAATGAAAACTTTACTCCTATATACATCTCTAAAAAAACTTGAAAACATGCTTCTATACAAAAGTTTATGCATACGTTCAGAAATTGGGATATACTATTAGCATGAAATAGTCTAGTTGATCTATAAATTCAATGCAATCTAAATCTATAGATTCAAAGGCATCTGCATGTGAGTTTAATCTGTATATCTATATATGCTTTATGTGTATATTTTTTAAAATTTAATAACCACATGATTAGAAGAAGCATTTCATTACAGTTTTAACATATTCAGTAACACACTCCAGAGCAAGAGTACATCTCTTTCAAAAGTGGCTGTAAATTTTTAGGTTCAAACTGAATTAATACAGATATACAACATTGAACTCAGTATAAGCCATGTAAGATAAAATTGAATGAGTTTTTAACCTTTGAAAAAGATCTCCATTTCATTTTAAAATACACTGTTTCTTACAGAAAGACTCACTGTTTTTGCTACTAACACTGAGATGTTGAAGCAAGCATCTCTAATCTGTATGTATCTATCTGATTATTACTAGTCATAATTGGTTGCACTTGGATCCTTGTAGCCTGTGTATATCTATAAAGTCACTGAGTAGATTTCAATGGTAATGTTTATCACCTCTACTAATTAACATGACATAAATTTTTATGTGTGTATTTTTAAAAATGTGTTTATTTATTTTTATTTTATATGTATGAGTGTTTTGCCTGCATGTATGTAAGTACACCATCTGTGCAATACCCACAGAGGCCATAAAAGAAAGTTGGATCCCCTGGAACTGGATTTATGGAAAGTTGTTAGCCACCATGTAGGTGCTGGAAACCGAACTCAATTCCTCTACAAGAGCAGCCGATGTTCTTAACCACCAAGTGATCTCTTGAGCTCCTACACATATAGATTTTTTTAAAAGATACCAAGGCTAATTAATTGGAAAGAATGGTCATTAACAAATGGTACTTGGACAATTGGATGTCCATATGCAAATAAATAGATATAACTCAAAATTGGTTAAAGGCACAAATACAGGAAGTAAGCTAAAAAATTCGGGAAAGATAGCTTGAAATCTTTATAATCTTGGATTAAGTAATATTTTCTTAACTATGACATCGAATACAGAAGCAACAAGCGGCACAGAATTTGGACTTCATCAAAGTTAGACGTTTTTATGTATCAAAGGTCATTCTCAAGAATGTGAACCGACAACCTCAGAAATGAATAGAATTTTATAAATCATATATCCAATAAGGGATCTTATATCTAGACCGGATAAGTAATAAACAAATTTAAAAACAGAGAACTGGATTAGAAGACTATGTAAATAAAAAAATTTTTTTTTTTCCAAAAGAAAAAAAAAAAAAAAAAAAAAAAAAAAAAAAAAAAAAAACTACACCAAACGATCTTCCACATCGCTAGTCATTAGGGAGATGAAAACCAAAACAATAGTATAAAATGCCCACTAGGGTGACTAGCTTGTTTTCTTTTTTTAATGAAAAATGGTATTTCTGAGGATGTGATGAAATTGGAACGTTCACACACTGCTAATGAAAATATTCACTCATATATATATATGTATATATATAGGAACTGAATGCATGTTCTTACACAAAAGCTTGTGCAAGAGTGTTCATGGTGGTGTTATTTATAATAATTAAATAAATATTAAATAGCTGAAGTTGTCACAAGTTAGTAAGACTATTTTAACATGTCATATAATTCATACACTGGAACAATATCCATCTGCAAAAAGGAGTGGAATACTGATAATACAACATAAATATGCTCTTAAAACATTACAGAAAATGAAAAGTGGCAACACGCTAGGCCACATAACAAGCGATTCCACACCGAGCAAATGTCCAGAGAAGACAAATATAAAAAAGAGAAAGTACATGAGTAATTTCCAGGGGCAGGGAGAAGAGTAGCAGGTGGGTACTGAATTGGGGTGTAGGCAGGCATACTCTGGAATTAGTGTGTTTGTTCATTGTTTAGAATGTAATAACGGCACTGAATTGTGTGATTTGAATGGTAAAATGGTTCATTTTTGTTGCTGTTGTTGTATAAATGTTATCTCAATTAGGAACAAAAGACTACAAAGAAATTAGAGACAGTAATGACGACACTGAAGAAATTTTATAGAATTAACATTTCCATACCACATTCCACAGGCCCAGTTCTCCCCTTAAGTCCTTGGCAGGCATTATCACATTTGATTGCTATGAACTCTGAAAGGAAGGAAGGAAAGGTAGCACGGAAGCATAGGAAATTTAGGTAAATTCAAGTACGTGGTGCATGGCAAAAATAGAGGTTATGGAGGTGCTGACTTCGAGGCTGGGCTCTAGTGTTGATGAGCCAGAGCCCAATCTTGTACCACGAACGGACTGGATGCATCTCCTCCCAATGTCAAGTCCAAAAACCTGACTGAAGCTGGCAGCCTGAAGTGGCCACAACGGGAAAATTAAATGTTTATAATGTTGGAAAGTGACAAGCATGACTAATCAAAGTTGCTGGCTTTTTTGTTTTGTTTTGTTTTGTTTTTTGAAACAGGGTCTCCCTGTAGCTGACCTGGATCTCGCTATGTAGATCAGGCTGGCCTCGATCTCAGAGAAATCTGCCGTCTGCCTTTGCACCCCAACTGCGGGACCACACCTGTTTAAAGTTGCTGCTTTTTGATGGACAGCTTCTTTACCAGCTCTTACCCCTTACACTACTGAACCTTCCTTAGGAACCAAACTAAATACAATGGCTTATTTATAAGAAGCACTCAATGTATTTTGAAACATATATGAAATAAAAAATCTATTTAATGTTTCAGGTTATAGCCTCTTTCTACCTACCATATTTTAGTATAAACATATTTATTAATTTTGAATTTGTAAGACATTCTATTCCAAAACATTTTCATCATAGCAGGACATTTTAGGAAGATAGAGTTATAATCAGACTTGACTATACTACTACCAATCAACATTGCTCTGTATTGGGTTTTTTCTTCTTCTTTTCATGTGTATGTGGTGTGTGTGTGTGTGTGTGTGTGTGTGTGTGTGTGTGTGTGTATGTGTGTCTGTGCAGGTGCCCTTGCACATGTGCATGCGTGGGAACACACACAGTTGATGTTAGAAATATTTCCCAATCACTCTCCACCTTTTTCTTTTTGAGGTAGGTTCTCTCTCTCAAACCCAGAGCTCCCCAATATGGTTATTATCCATAGATGGCTTAATCCAGGGATCCCCATTTTCTGTCTGCCATGGCTGGAACTACAGGAGCCACCAAGCCCATCCACCATTTACGTGGGCTCTGGGGATCTGACCTCTGATCCTCCTGCTTGCCTGGCAAGCACTGTAACTGCTCAACCATCTTTCCCATCTGGTTCAGCATGCTTTGCTGTTCTCTGGAATAGGCTACACGTGACTTACAAATGTCAGGCATGTAGTTTATTTCTATTTTATGTGTATGAGTGCTTTGCCTACATGTATTACATATGTGGTACCTGCAAAGGTCAGATGAGGGAGTCAAATTCCCTGAAACTGGAGTTATAGGCAGTTGTTAGCTGCCATGTGGGTGTTGGGAACCAAACCTAGATCCTCTGTAAGAGCAACCAGTGCTTTGAAACACTGAGCCAACTCTCCAGCCCCAAGCATGTACTTTTTATCTGTAGTGGTTCTTCTTTTATAAAGTAGAGCATGGAGCTGGAAAGATGGCTCATTGTGCAAGAATACTTACTGTGTAAGCATGAGGACCTGAGTTCAAATCCTCAGCACCCACAGAGAAAGCTATGCATGGCTAGGCATGACTATAATCCTACCATTGAAGACCAGAGACAAGCAGATCCCAGGTGCTTGCTGGCTAACCAGCCTACATAAAACGGTGAGCCCCTGGTTCAATGAGAGAGAATAAGACAGAGATTAATACAGGAAGGCACCTGACTCCCTCTTCTGGTGATCACATCAGCCACATTGGCATTTGTAACTGTACACTTGAATGCATCACACACACAGTAAAATGTGAACAGCAAAGTGCTCCAGTAACTTCTTCATAATCAGCAATGGATCCAAAGTGGAATTACTTGTGGCATGAAACATGACTTCGAGGAAGATGAATTCCTTTTAAGGAAAGTGATTTTAGGAATATGGAAAAATGAGAGCATCAAGATTTTTTTTTACTCCTGCTTTTATTAAGTATGAGCAAACTAATTGCTGTTTAAATTTTCTTAATCTAGTATCTTCTTGAGTTGAAATTTTCCACCTGGAAGAAGTGTTTATGACCACCTTGTAAATCTCTACTCTTAAAAATTAATTCATGCACTTTAAAACAGCAGATTCTTTAGTCATAGGGGGATCAGGTTTGTAATGAGGTCTTCCAAAGTTTCAGCCAGAAGTGTATTTTCTAAAGTGAAAGCTGAGAAATATCTCCAAAAACATCTGAATCCTAAATCAAGTTAAGCTGATAAAATATGCGTATAGTCTTCAGAAAGATAAACTATCACAGTCTGAGAAGGCAGCCACTATTCTGTGGCAGTTTCCACTAAGAATGCCATTAGCTTTCTTTGTAAGTTTTAATCAATATATCTTTTCTTTTTAAAATTATGTGTATATGTATATCTGTGTGTAGGTTTGTGCACGTGTGAGTGTAAGTGTCCACAGAGACCAGAACATTGGTTCCTCTGGACCTGGAGTTATAGGTGGTTGTGAGCCACCTGACGTGGATTCTAGGAACCAAACTTGGGTCCTCTGCAAGAGCAGTATATGCTTGTAACTGCTGAGCCATCTCTCTAGACCTAATTAATATATCTTGAATTATATTTTTGCCCAATGAGGAAAGTTATTATGTGAAGAAAAAGCAATGTGATTTTGAGACAAACTAACTTGGTGTCACAGTACTGGCTCAAATCTCACTTAACCAGCTGCTCAGTGTTGAACAAGTTAATGTCTTAGCCTTTGTTTCTTTTACCAAATTTTCCCTTGGAGATACATATATATATCTTAGTCTGTCCCCTACTAGACACGTCTATGTTTTACCTGTATTATTAAATGAGTACATTGACTCATAGTGATGGACCCAAGTCCCCCCAAATGATGGACCCAAGTCCCTCCAAAATGATGGATTTAAACTAAAATCCCCCAGGCCTGAGAAAAACTGTACAAGGAAGTAAAAATGAAAAATAATTCTAAAGAACAAGCTGAGCTGACCTTTTTCATGCTCCTTGCCCAAGCTGGAAATCATCCCAGAAATTCCCCCTACCTCTGCTTGGCACATAGCCGCCGCTTGTCTTTAAAAGAAACCTGTGAACTGGGCTCTGGACTTCTGTCCTCCGAGTGAGGTGGGAGTCTGTTTTACAAAACGCCAATAAATCCTCATGCTTGTTGCATCTCCTGATTTGAAGACTGAGTTATTGGGGTGCGACCTCCCGTGAACGTTGGACACCCCAGTCTGGGGGTCTAACAATAGAATGTCTAGTGACATTATTCAGACCCTTTGGAGCAATGTAATACAAACAAATTTATTGTAGACTATTACCTTTTATGAGCAAGTTATGAAGAAATAGTAAAACTTAAAAATGTTTTCAATATGTTCAACTT
Organism: Nannospalax galili; assembly: GCF_000622305.1. Classification (NCBI taxonomy): domain Eukaryota; kingdom Metazoa; phylum Chordata; class Mammalia; order Rodentia; family Spalacidae; genus Nannospalax; species Nannospalax galili. The sequence continues at coordinate 3,295,742 of NW_008360323.1, read as the reverse complement.
ACTGACTGATGTATCTTCCACAGTCTGATGTTTATTTAATCAAAAAAGTAGATGTTAGTCAGGTGTGGTAGTGCATGCCTATTTAATTCAAGCACTCAAGAGATGGATCTATGTGAGATTGAGGCCAGTTTGGTCTACATAGAAAGTTCTGGGTCAGTTGGGGCTACAGGTGGACCCTGTCTCAAACAACAACAACAAAAGTAGATGTTATTATTTTACAGCTAATTTTATAGCTGGAGTCAGACACTGTGTCCCAGGGAAGCTAAATAATTTTCCAAAGCACACACAGCTCTTTAATTGTAGACCCAGGATTTGAAATGGGACAAGATATAACCCTAGATCATGTTTACGCTCATCACCCATTATATGACATTGCTTCTGTTTGATTACTTCAAAAGCTCTGAATTCTGCTCTTATCTAAAACAGCAAAGATGCTATAATACCGCAAATCTTCTTTGACTGGAATTGAAAAATAAGTTTTACTCACATTATATATGTGTGTATACAATATTAAAATTTCATCCTCCCCTCTAATGATAGAGAAGATGATTTATAAGATTTCACTACTATGAAAAGGGACTTAATTGGTCACATATGAAAACTGATCTCATTGCCACCCAATATATGCACTACCCAGAGGTCTAAAGCAAGCTGACGTTACAGGGTTGCAGGACTCTGGAGACAGGTGAGTCAGCTGTGGAGGCAAAGGCCAGAGTAGCAGGAACTTTTAGGGTGTCCCTGACTCAGGGACTGATTTGGGAGTTTAGAATGTGCTTTTAGCAATTACTCAAGTTGAGCCAGGTGTGGTGTTACACGCCTTTAATCCCAGCACTAGGTGGCAGAGACAGGCGGATCTCTCTGAGGCCATAGTGAGCTACTGGCCACCCTGGTCCAAACAAACAAACAAACAAAAACAACAAACAAACCAAAACAATTACTCAAGGCAACAATGCTCAGAGAGACTTCTCCATCATCTGAATTAAAATTAAGGGTTCATAAGCAAGAACCAAACAACAGAGTTTGAATTTTCCCATCCATTCATCAGTTCATTTTCTTCTTGGTGGTCCAAAGAAAACGGTATCCGAAGTTTGCTTGCTGAATAAAATCTTAACATTCCCAGTTTAAACTGGTACCATCTTCTCTTAAGCTGCCCAGTTTCATGCAGATTGAGTCTCTTATGGTACAGAGAAAATAAAACTCATTGGTTGGGGTATCTGCCAACTATTCTGCTGTTCAACTTTAAATGTCATAATTTTAGCTTAAAAGAAAATTGAATAGATCCCATACACTAAGCACTGAAGACCCAGGGAAGAGTCAGATATAAGCCCTGTTCTCAAGAATTAGCAGTTGAGAAAGCAAAAAATAAAAAAAATTTTTTAAAGATCATTGCAAGGTAACAGTGGGGAAGCCCAATATTAGTGATATGTGATGTGTTCCATGGGAAAATACTGGCACAATTTTTAAATCCTTCATTCACATTTAAAGAAAAGATCATCTCTTCTAGAAAAATGTTATCTTTGCTTTTCTCCAGAAACTTATCCATCTATTTAGGAACTGAGTATTTCTGTTATCCTTAACCCCAAAGTCATCTGTTGAAATGCTACCCCCAAGGTGATATTAGAAGGTGGAGCCTTTCCAAGTACTTACATCAGGAAGGTGGAGCCTTTAGGAAGGGATCACTGCACTGTAAGAGGAGAGATAAGAGCTTGCTTCTGCTCTCTGCACAAAAGGATTTATAGCTGTGATCTGGGATTGTTCTTAAACTTCCCAGTCTCTAGAACCATGAAAAAAATATTGTTTAAGCTACACAATCTGTAGCAATTTGCTAGAACATTCCTAGATAACCTTATTAGTTCATTTTTCATTACTCTAACAACATAACTTTCTAAGAATAATGGTTTGGGTATATGTTTCTGAACTAAGGTTGAAATGCTACATCTAGTGATGGCCTTATACTGGTAGAGTCCCGAGTGACATAATACATAACATAGCAAGAGGCAGAAAGCAAGCATATGTGTCTTTTGGTTTTTCTACCTGTTCTTATGAAGCTGTCAGTACTGCCTCATAGGGTCTGCACGCTGATATTTTGATTTAATTCTAATCACTTCCTAAAAGTCTCACCTCAAAAGACACAATCAGAATATGGTTCCCCCTCTTACTACCTCACAATGGAGATTACACTTCAGTTCATGAACCCTTGAGGAACATACTCAAAACATGGCCCAACTACAGCACTGACTAATATATACAGCATCTAGTTTTCTTTGGTCTTGGCTCGTGAATCTAGTTTTCTCCCGGCAAGAGCATTCCTGTTTCATATTTAAAAAACAAAACAAAACAAAAACCTTCCACTGCCCTACTCTTCTAAACAGTGCTGCCCCATCTTGCTCCTTCCCCTCGCTTTTAACATTTTTATTTGTTTGTTTGCTTGCTTGCTTGTTTGGAGATAAGCAAGCTTTATAGCTCAGATTGGCCTATAATTCTGTCATTAACATAGATTGGGCTGCAATTCACCATCCTCCTGTCCCAGCCTTCTGACTGACTGCTGGGATTGGATTACAGGTACACACCACTATTCCCAGCATCCTACAATTCTTTTCCTTTATCTTCCTTTTTTTTTTTGGTTTTTTTTGAAACAGGGTCTCCTTGGAACTCATTATGTAGACCAGGCTGGCCTTGAACTCACAGAGATCAGCCTGCCTCTGCCTCCCAAGTACTGGGACCACAGGTGTGCTAAATATAGTTTTGATTTTGTTTTTGTTTTTAAAAAATAAATTTTTTTTAATGTGTATGTGTGTATTTCCTGCATGTATGTAAGTGAACCATGTTGTGTAATGTATGTTGTGCAATGTGTGTTGTGAAACGCCCACAGAGGTCAGAAGAGGGCGTCGTATGCCCTGGAACCAGAGTTACAGCTGTTGTAAACTGCCATGTGGGTGCTGGGAACCAAACTGGGTCCTCTGCAAGAGCAGCCAGTGCTCTTAACTGCTGACCCATCTCTCCAAACCCTCCTCTCACCTCTTGAAGCACACTGCAGCTGCAGTTGTGCCTCTTGCTCCACCATTGTCATACCAAAGCTACCCTAGATAAATGTTCCAATGACACCATCAGTGATGAGGATGGGAGTCTGCCTCTGTTCCCATTCCAGCAGACTTTCCTGTAGCATCTTAAACTGTTCACTGCTCTTGAAACTTTGCCTTGTATCAATTCCCCCTGCTTCATCTCAAGCCAATTTCCCTGCAAATGTCTTTAGTATGCAATTTAAATTCCTGTGTGTGTGTGTGTGTGTGTGTGTGTGTGTGTGTATTCTTCTTACTCTACTTGCTTTCCTTTAGTGATTTTGTTTTGGAATTTCAGCTATCATCTGGAGGTCTTTCCACTTATAAGCTCTACAAATAAGAGATTATACATACTCTAGCCACTAAACAGCAATGAGGGTGAGAAATGAATAATTTTTTTCTAAAGTGACAATCACTGATAAATACTAGATTGCCAGTTGGGGTCTCAGCAGGAAGCAGATGTCACTCCCTACTGTTAGCTGAAATTTCAATAAAAGAACTCTTTACAACTCTGAGGGGAATGTTTAGTACCCCAGCCTTATTGTCTAGAGGCCTGAAGGGCTAAAGGAAGGAATCCATTACTGGAATCTACAGAGTAGCTGCCTAGAGAGGGTTACTGGGCAAGAACTGGCTCTTTTGGAAGAGGGATGTAGCTATGAAATCTATGGTGATCTGAAAAGGAGGGAATCATCAGCAAACACCCCAGATTCACTTTTTCCTCCCTTTTCAACTTTTGCTGTTGCTTCTTGTTTCCCAAAGTCAGTATGCAGACAGACATGGAAGGGAAACAGGTAAGGATCCCAGGGTACCAACAAAGGTTGAAAGTATGTATAGAGGGCAAATAAAAAAGTCCCATACATGTGCTACATCCGTAGGTCTGTGATTCTGGGCAATGGTTCTACTGTATTCCTATTCTTATGTCTTAATATTACTTTGTCTAAATCTCTTGCTTTACTTGTATAATTTTTCTCAGTTTGTAACACATTTACTTTTTTCTGCAACCAATAAACATGGAGTATTTTTTGATGTGACCTTTTTTAAAAAAAATTTCCCCTAGGGCATCTGGCAAGAAATTTATTCTGAATATTTGACTCTTCTTTCCAATTCCTTTCCTTTAATCAACACCCTAATGATCATTCCTAGAGATCTGCAATGATTGCCCAACTCAATTCCCAGTAATTATTCTTTCTTAATCATTCTTTCATAGTATTCACACTGCTATCAGTTACATTTCTAAAACACAGATCTAATCAGGCCATTCCTTTGTGAAAAATCTCTAACAGACCTTTGTTGCCTTGGCATAAAATCTAAACTTCACACATGACCTACAAGGCACTAACTTGTGCCTTTGGCACTGTGTATGTTTATTCAATAAATGTCTCTTGAACACCAGGTGCCTGGTAAGAAAGCAGATGCTAAGGAAGGTCTGTAAATGAGAAACCGTATACACATTTGAGTGATAGAAGAATAAAAGCTCAAATAACTTGAAAATTACTAAGAGAAATTAGAGAGATAGGATTCAGGGTGTGGGCCAGGCAAGAAAATCTACTCAGTCTATAAGGAACACATGGATCAGAAGGCAAAAATATATGCTCCTATGAATCACAGCCAAAAATGAAACAACAACAACAAAGTTAATTCAGTGAACTAAAAGTAAAGAGTTAGAAAGCAGAGTTAGTCTTTGACCTAAAAATTGTAGCCAATTTTGAAAGAGATGCATCTTTGCTCTGGAAACTGTTATTAACTATGTCAATGCTGTTGTAATGAAATGCTTCTACTAATTATGTGGTTATTAAATAACTTTAAAAAAAGAGTTGGTCATTAAGAATGGTGGTTTAAAAAATATACTTTCACTGTCTATGAATTATGCCATTTTTTATTTAAGAGGAAATTTGGT
>NW_008360323.1:3240763-3290748 GCF_000622305.1 Nannospalax galili | reverse complement strand
ATGTATATATATGAAAACTTACCAAACTACCCACTTAAAATCTATACCTCTGTTGGATTTAGTAGCATACCATCTTTAATCCCAGAACTCAGAAGGCAGAGACAGGTGGATCTCTGTGAGTTCAAGACCAGTCTGGTCTACAAAGTAAGTTCCAGGCCAGTCAGGGCTACATAGTGAGACCCTGTCTCAAAAAATACAATGAACAAACAACAACAATAACAGCAAAACCCTGTACCTTTTACAGTAGCCTAACTATCAATTTTTCATTTTTAAAAAGAAAGATCACTTTGGAGTACAAGAGATTTGGCATTCCCCCATTTTATCAGTTGTGTAGAATTGGACAGGTTATTTAGTTAGTCTAATTTTTCTTATCTGAAATGTTAATACTTCCATTTTGGGCCTCAAAACACTCTGGTGCTTAGCAGGAAAATAATGAATGAGATCTGTCACCCGGATATCTATCTATCTATCTATCTATCTATCTATCTATCTATCTATCTATCTATCATCTATCATCTATCTATCATCTAGTTATCTATCATCGTTATCTATCTAGATATATGCCAGGACATCTCAAAATGACTTGTTTAAAATTTTTAGGTAAAAATCTCCTTGGTGAAGTCAAAGAAGGGAACCTGTTCATTGCTTTCTAATGGTTTACTTTTTCAAATGGGACAATGGATGTCTTTTCTCTTTGCCAATAATGTGTCCATATGCTATAAGAAATGCAGGCTGATACCTCAGAAAGTGTTTGCGCTAGCTGTTACAGCATTTCTCATGTAACTTCATTTATAAAGTGGAACTACGAAAATCAGTCCTAGGATTGTGGGACTTTTGCTTTTTAAACTGGTTATATAGGATTATTTACCAATATGGAATAGTGTATGGTCAATTGAAAGGAAAGACTACATATATCTCAGGCTCCCTTTGATTTGCAACAAAGAAACTTACTAAACTTACTTCTGTCAAGGAGTTAAAGATGGATTCACAGTCGCTGTTTGAATGTGAACAACTGTTTGTTTTTTCCAAAGCCACAATGAGGTACTTTTGCCATTACCAATAATTGTGTCAGTGTGCTACAAAAAAATCACCTTGGTTTCTTACCATGTACAGGACCTCAGTAGAGACTGAGTAGCAGGAATATCATTAGGTAACTAATAGAATAAAGAAGAGGCCAGGAGTACCAGTTGCATACTTAGAGTGACAGATAAGAGGCAGCAATTGGCCGTGGAGGCCAGGATAGGTAGTAGTGTCATTTTACAAGAATGAAAGCAGATTTAAACAGGCTTTAAAATGAGCTTAACTTTGAAAAACCTGTATTTGAGATGTCTGCAAGGTTTGGAGATTAATTTGTAGAGTACACAAGTGGATACATGATTCTGGACCCTTCAGCTAGAACAAGATTTTTTTATTACACATTGAGCAAGAATGAAAAAAGAGTTACTGTCCAAGAGAAAACCAAAATGAGATTAGTCATTTGTGGAACTTCAAGAGAGTACTGATGAATGTAAGCCTGGAGAATTTCAGACATAGCTAAACTCTAATTCAGGTCATCTGGATATAAATTTAAGTGTTGCTGAGGAAGCAAATAGGAATTTGACATAAACAAGTAAGTTGACATTTAGTTACTTTGCTGTCTGTCTTCAGCAATACAGAAAGTTGGTATGGTACTTCAAAAAGAAGAGCTAGAAAAATAAGCCAGTAAATCTGTTTCTATTCTATGCTCTATCATCTTTCTATCATCTATCTATCTATCTATCTATCTATCTATCTATCTATCTATCTATCTATCATCTATCTATCTATCTATCTATCTATCTATCTATCTATCTATCTATCTATCTATCTAATCTATCATCTATCTATGTAATTACTGTGTTAGAGATTTGATTCTAATTAACTATTAAGCTCACCCAGTTAATTCTTCCGCATGAGTCTTTTTGAGTTCAAAGTTTAATTCCATAATACTAGAATGTCTTTATTGGAGCTAATCCTTGATCCATTGCGGATGGCAGCTTGGGAACCATCGATATGTAATATGTAATAAAGTAAGTATGTAACCCCTATGTGTGCATTGAAGACGGGAAGCCATGCTAGTCTAGGTCCTCTGAAGTGCAGATGCTAATACAGGATTTGACATGAAAGAGATGAGATTTATTGAGGTGGTAGAACTTAGGAGAGAGAGGAGCGTTAGGCTATCAGACCCTTGTGAAGGAGAAAGGGAAGGAAGAAAAGAGATCAGAAGGAAGAAAAGCAGGGAAGCAGGAAGGCAGACTGACAAGATGGAAGGTAGGAACTAGACCACAGTGAAATTCTAAGATATATAGGGATGTGTTTGAAGGGAAAACTTACTGGAATTTTTATCATATATCTGGAACTTTAAGGTATTTATCAGCTCAGACAGAATGAATCACAATTACATAGTGAGTGGCATAACTCTACATTAATAACATATTTCCTATAGATTCAAAAAGAAATCATTAGCTACTTGGGCAAAACAGAAAAACACATATGGCCCATGTCTGGGGGAGGCAGATTAAGACAATTTGAACATTTTGCCTAAGTCAGTCCATGAGTCTGAATTAAACAGTCCAAGCCCATCTCTGAGGTCTTAAGAAAAGCAGCATTATCAATAAATGCCTAGAAGTCAAACACGACTGAGGAGAGCTTGTGACAAGATTTAAGGACATTGTGTTCTCATTCAGTTTGCAAAGCAAAAGAAACTTTTCACATCATTTAGGAACAGTCTAAGTGTTAACAAGCAGTTGAAAAATAAAAATAGTATGAAATAAAGAGAAAAATGGCCATATAGCCTTCCCATTCATTTATTGTTGATATTTTATTAAGTTTGGTATGTCACTTATTCTTTTATGTCCCTTATTTTATTTTTCTGCATTACTTAAGATCATCCAGATCCATCATGGGTCTTTACCTATAAATACCTCTGTACATATTCCCTGATAAGATGGGGATTGTTTACATTGTATATTTTTAAAGATTTAATAATCAGAACAATCATTTGAATTTGCATTTAATCAGTTTATACAATAATGACCTAGTTAGCTCTCTTCCCACTTTAGTATAGGAATGAGCTTAGGACCAAGAATTGCAGTTTGTTGTCACATCTCTAGCTTGTTTTAAACAGAAACCGGAAGTAAATGCACTTTTTTAAAAAAAAAATTCTTTTTTAAAAAATTTTATATGTATGAGTGTATTGCCTGTATGTATGTTGAATGCACCCGTGTTGTGCAATGCTGCGGAGGTCAGAAGAGGACTTCAGATTCCCCTGGAACTGGAGTTTAGGACGGTTTGTAGCTGCCATGTGGGTGCTGGGTCCTCAGCAACAGCGCTCAGTGCTCTTAACTGCTGAGCCATCTCTCCAGCCCCAGTAAATGCACTTTTAATAAACCAAATTTAATTTATTGAAGGATGAAAATTTTCACAAAAGATGTGGTCAGACCTTTACATTGGTTATATAGATGGTTTAGAACAATTCCTGGTACATGGATTTCTCGGTAAATGATGAATGAATGAATGGATTTGGGGGTATTAATATTTTCTTAAGAAGAGTTGGCATAGTTGGCATTTTTTATTTTAATCCTGTCTATGTAAATAATTCAGGTGTGATTTTGTCAAACTAGATTTGTGTATACTTGTATGTGTGTGCCACTACATGGAGAACTTAAGTGTTCTTGAAGTTCTACTTCTGTTATTCCCTGCCCACTCCATTGCCTTAAATCCCCTCTCATTCCTATACCAGCTTAAGCCTTTTAGCGTTTTTGAAAAGTGAGTGGAAACCCAAGCTCTCTGGTACAAAGGGTTGGCATCCAGTGTGACTATGCTCTTGGCAATGCAAAACATTTGCTCCCTGCATCAGTAACTAATGAATCTGAATGTCCAGATATAACCTATCATCATGCTAAAAAAAAAAAAAAAATACATGCTGGCTTCTCTGTCAACATGCTGACTATCAGAATGCACACAAGGCAGGAGATTCAGTGACATGATTTCAATCATAGTTCTGTGAATGGAATGCCCATGAAAGCTGTCCATCAGTTACTAAAATCTCCATCTTGTTCTAGGTTGACTATGACATCATCACAGCATCAAATGAGACCTGGTTGATGAAAGAGAAGCATGGCCCAGTCTTCTGTAGTCATGCCAAGGACTTCATTCAAGGACTGCCTAACCTTAGAAACATACTATTCTACTCTTCACATGAAGCAAGAGTCAAAATTATCAAGTGTTCATAAGGATATCTTGCTTATAGTATAATATAAATCAGATGGAGCTGGACTCAAGTTATGAAAAGGATCTGACTTTATGGAAAGAAATAGCAAAAATGAGTGGAAGGAAAGATAACGTAATTTTCCAAGGTGGATTTTCAAGTGCTGGGGCTGTAGATTATTAAAAATATCTGATCTTTCATTTTTGGCTACTAGAAATATATTTATTTGGTATCATGAGCAAAGAAGCTAAGTTTTTTGTTAGAAGAGAGGTCTATGAGTAGACTCATATTTAAAAATAAACTCTAAAAAAAAAAAAAACTAATTGACGCTCCAAGCCATTTTGTACCTTAATTCCCCTATATGTCAAGTAGGAATAATAATTCAAGTTACCGATTCTGTAATAGAAATACATTAGATAATGATATAATATGCTTTCATTTTCTTCAAAGAGAAGTGCCTATTATTATAACTGCTATTCTTGTCTAGGACTCCTTTTCTTACCTTTCAATCACAGAGAAAGAAAGGGTTATAAATCTTGACTGGCATCTTACTTACTCTTTTGAAAGTCTAACCTAGTGGGATGGCAAAAGAGGGTAATGTTTTAAATGAAAGTCTTAGAGCTAATCTCGATCTGACATGCACTTCCAGTTCTAGCTTACATTGAAAGAAGTGCTCATTAAGGACAGAGTTGATTCCCTGCCTCTCATTCCCCGTCTTTCCTCCTCAAATAGAAGCCTTCTATCAGTGCTGCTCCTTTCAGTTTCTGAATTTATAAATGTGAGAAACTCCTCAGAACATGAGATATTCTTGCAGAATGGTCCTGAGGACAAGAGGAGTGATTGACAACTGCAGAAATTACATCTGAGGTTTGGTCCTGCAGGAAAAGGGGATACAAATTGCCTCCAAGTTATCTGCAAGTCCCTGATGAGCTGGAGGAGAAAATTTAAGAGGTTTCAGCCCTTCTTCAACAAACAAGCTCACGTACCTCCCTGTGCTATGACACAGAAGCACCCAAAAGTAATTGTCTCTGTAATAATGCAACCCATGCTCCTTTTCCTTGTCAAGTGTGGTGATGGTAAATGTGTACATGCCAATTAATAGGCTTTGTCTTCCACCCATGGCCTTCTGCAGATGATTCAAAACAGAAGATGCATATATACTCTGACTGATGAGTTTATGGTCTAAAGAAAAATTGAGACTTTGTGCTATAGAAATGTATGCTGTTGACTCCATGGGGTACAAATGATTTATTTTTATGTAGTTCTAGGGGTCAAACCTGGGACCTTGGGCATGCTAGACGAGTGCTGTGCCACTCAGTTACATCACTAGCCCAAAAGGGTGCAAATTAATTAACCTGTAAAGATTTGTACTGTTGAACTTAAAAACTGTGCAACACTAGAGAAGAACTAAACACAATAGAATAATGGCAATAATAATGATGGTGGCTGTTGCTGAGATGTCTTAAGGAAATAAGTTATATTTCTAACTAAGCATTCATGGAATGTATGACGTTTATTGGAATTAGCAATCTGTTTGGATATATGTAGCGAGTAATACCGACTGTATAAGATAAGGTGTTTTGTAAAATCCAGTTTGCAAGCCAACGGTGGTTGTCAAACTTCTTGTTATGAATTTTAATATGGTAAGCATCAACGTTTGATGATAGTAATGGCATTCTACTGACTCTTCCAATAACAAATTGCAGACTTGCATTTTATATGTTTTTATATTTTTAAATTTTATTTTTTGAGTAATTCACTTTTTATCTTATTCTAACAGTTTGTCCGTGACCGAGGGAAAGTGGAGTTTAGCACAAATAAATTGATAAACACCATTCTAGAATGTTGTACCATAACTGATAAAAGTAAATAGAAGTTACCTCTCAATGTCTTAATTTTCTTTAAGAAACAGATTTTATAACAGAATTTAATTTGTAAAGCTAGATCAGAAAATTAGAGAAAGATGGATGAATATATAATGGTTATATATTCATGGTTATAATGGTTGCCTTTTGTAAGTGTCTTAGTATTTTTGAATAACAAAAACCGGGTGGCATTCTGAATTACATGTACATGGGGCAGTTTCTGTTTGTAGTGGGTCTTGGTGAAAGCCCCCTAGATATATAGCCTTCTCTGGAATCAGGCCACTTTGTTTTACAGACCTTAACCACTGGACTCTATCAGAAGACTGATATTTAGGTTTTGTTTCTTCCCTCTTCTTCTATAGGACTTACTCCACCTTCACTGGCTGAATTGTCTCTGTTAGGGTTCCCATCTTTTTCTCAAATCATTACATTGTTCCAAGTATTCACAACTGAATTAATCTTCATTATTTACTAGAAACTTTTATTCTTTTGCGATCAGGATAAATTCAATGATTTGTCATTGAAAGCTGGAAATAGAGATACCTAAACATTGCTTCAAAAGACAGTTCGCTTCAAAAGATAGTTACACTCACAGTGTAAAGAGAAAGCCATACACTCTTTGGTGGTCAAAGTGACTGAACAATTTTATGAATGTGTGCTTTGATTACTACCAAAGTGGAAGATTACTGCCCCTTCAATAAGCATCCTGGTAGCCAGGGAAGGCTCAGGCTGTCTTAGAGAATAGATGCTTAATTGAGAATAATTCAACCCAAGAGTTTTCAAATCATTTTTTGAATTAAAATACAGTGCAAACGAGAACATAAGTTTTTTGTTTTTGTTTTTGTTTTTTGTCTTTTTGAGACAGGGTCTCCCTGTAGCCCCAGCTGTCCTGGAACTCACTATGTAGACCAGGCTGGCCTGCCTCTGCCTCCTGAGTGCTGGAATTAAAGGTGTGTGCCACCACGCCCAGTGAGAACATAAGGTTTTATAGTCAATACAGCTTAGCTTCAAATATGGTTTGACAACTTAGTAGCTAGATATTCTAGATGACCTTTCAGTTTCCTAATCTATAAACCAGCAGCTCTGCTGGACAGAGTAACGGTGCCAACTACATGACATAAGTTATAATGGGATGATAATTGCCCATAATAGATTCTAAAATAGTATTAGATTCTAAAATAGTATCTTTCCCTTTATTCAGTTAGTAAACTTCAACTGCTTTTCTTTAAAATAGTCAATGTGAACTTTTGCAAAGACTCCATAAATAGAATCAGATTTTTCAATACAATAAAAAGAATATATCCATATTTTTAAAACATGCATAGGATTTGGCAGACTGTTTGAAAATGTGTTTATTTTTTCCAAGATCAGATATCCTGCACTCTACTTAGAACTCTTTATTCCAGTAGGAATACCTTTCCCAGGCATGTGACTTGGCTCATTCTTATTTTCAACCCCTTGTGTTAATACCACTCTTGAAATGACTGTACGTCTCTACCCTGCCCCCTACTCTATCCCTCCTTAAAAATATTCAGCACTTACATCATCTAGGATGGTCAAAGGAAATCTGCTCAACTGGATTCACCTTTTAGGGCAGTAGGTGATTTCAAAGAGCTGCACCAGTCCTACTTATACCCCTCTCCACTTTTTCCATATGTCTTTTTAGAGCCTTTCTTCCTTTCAGATGAGGCCCTAACATTCCTTTGGTTATAGTGAGAACATGAGAGCATTCAGGATGAAAGACTGTCAGTTGCTCATGGTTACACATTCCATGACCTATTCTAAACAGGTAGCCAGTTTTTTCCTGTTTTTAGCTTTTCAGTGCTTTTTTTTTTCAGTTCTCCTTCACTTAATGAGGAAATGGTATTTCTGACTGACTGAGAAACGAGGACAACTTCAGGCATGCAGAAAAAGCCCTAGAAGAAACAATAGCAGACAAGGGACACAGAGTACAGGGAGGGATAAGAGCAAGATGTATCAGGAGTAGCAGAAAGGATGTCTCGTAGGAGTACGGAGCCAATCCCAAGCATTTCACAGTACAAGAAAAAAGAAACCAATTAAATCACTACAAAACAGTTCTGCTCTGCTTCTATTTTGCGCTTAATAAACAACACTACTGTCACTGCCAATGCAAACGGCAACATAACTCCACTTCTCCCCCAGCACTAACTCTAAACAATCTACTGGATTTGGGTCAAAACTGTAAACTGCCAGGATGTTAAAAATAAAAACAGGGAAACAAACCTGGCATTTTCCTTAAGGGTTGTGAGGGCGAATGCAGGACAAGAGCCAGGGAGAAGAGCTGCTATAAAAATAACTAGTGCAAACATCCTTGAACTGATGTTTTCTATAAAAATCCCATGGCTGTGAATTGGAAGGAGTGAAGCTGTGAAGGGGAAAGGAATGGGGAACCAAGTGGTGTCTGCTTATCGTCAGTCAGCTTTCATGTAAAAGTCACGGCAGGGTCAGCAACAAACTAGCCAGGTGGCAACTCCAGGCTATGCTGCCATAAATAAATAGTTATGTACTAATGTCACACAACCAGAGCTAGATGTAAAGCATATGGGAAGGAAGCACTCTGATGTAAAGATTCAGAAAATAGCATGCTTGCTCAGTTTAGGATCCAGTGTTGGTACTGGATGTTTGAAATGCTTGAGAAAACGAAATCACGAAATGTTTTTAAAATCCCAGCTTTAAGATTTTTTGAAATGTAGATTATTTCCTTAAAATAATTCTTAACCTTTGAGTTAGGAAAGTGTGACTGATGCAGCAATTACACATGGCAGAGAGCAGGCGATACCACGTCTACTAGAACCAAAGTTCAGTTAAATCCCCACTTGGGCTATTTACTTATTCTCATGACCTCTGGGATGTTCCTTAACCTTTTCATGCCTTGCTTTGTTCACTGTGTACAAGGAGGGAGGGGATGGTAATAGAACCTGTGTGGGGAATGGCATGAGTGAGTCTCTACATGGGGAACCTATAAAGCAGCATCTAGGAAACGTCCTAGCAGGTTTCTCAAATAATCTTACCTAAGTTATTTTATACAGACTTTGCTGGACATTATGCCATGTAAATTTTTATTCTCTAAATTTTCTTAATTGGCATACGGTCATTGTACAGTACATAGTGCTATTCATAAAAAGAATGTCTTTCAAGTATATCAATTTCAAACAGCCCCAGCCTTCTTACTTCCATCCATCTGCCTCTGCTTTCATGTATATACATACATACACGTATATGTGCACACACATGGTTTTTTGTATGTATGCACAAGCTATGATCTACAAATGAGAGAAAACAAAGTATTTGTTTGAGCCTTATTTGGCTTAATGTGATGATCTTCAGTCTCAGCCATTTTCCAGATTACATCATTTTATTCTTTATAACTTAATAAAACTCTACTGTGTCCGTATATTTTTCTTTTAAAATTTTATTTTTATTTTATGTGTATGAGTGTATTGCCTGCATGTATGTAAGTGTACTGCTGCGGGGGTCAGAAGATGGCTTCAGGTTCCCCTGGAACTGGAGTTAAGGACAGTTCGTAGCCGCCATGTGGGTGCTGGGAATTGAACCTGGGTCCTCTGGAAGAGCAGTTAGTGCTCCTAACCGCTGTGCCATCTCTCCAGCCCCATCATATTTTTCTTCACCCCTCTACTGATGGACACCTAGGGTGATCCCATAACTTAGTTATGCATTAGCCTATTCAGTCTTAAAGGCCGCCTCGTGAATTAAAAATTAATTTTATAGGTAAAGTAACAGAGGTTTTGATGGATTAAGGATTTATCAAAGGGGGTTTATCTAAACTAAACCTCAAATCCAAATTAATGTTAAACCACTTAAAATATCTCTAAAACCCAAGCACTTTTTCTTACATTTTCTCAAAATGTTAAAATTTGAAGAGATCAAACCCAGCACATATCCATTAAGAAGCAAAAGGTTTTAAAAGAGGAATTAAGGGAAGGGCTTTGAGCTCCAATAAATTCACTTAGGAGAGCTGAGATCATTCACAGTGCCTATTGAAAACAAATATTAACTCAGTGACTCATTTCTATGCATATTTATTGGGTGTCCAGTATTTTGGTTCAGAGAGATAATTTCTTGAGGTGTAGGGAGGTGAAACCGTCATTCTTCACTGCCAGCTGTTTCACAACACTGCTGTACAGGGAGAGGCTGAAGTTGGAGCAGTTTCCCAACAAACGCCAAACTCGTTACAGCGATCCTAGTGGATTTCGCTGCTCGGCTTCTGTTCACGCGAAGGCCTGTTTCTCTGCTGAGATAATCGGGCGTGCCAGGAAACAAATTCAAATCCCGCGCTCCAGCACTGGACTTCCGGGGCTCCAGCTGATGGCTGGTGGGACATCTGAGAGACCTGTCCTCTGATCTGTGCAACAGGCCTCCCTGGCTTTTTAAACTGGCAGTGTGGATTCCGTGAGCATCTGTGTTCGAACTCAGGTGGGCGACGCAGGGGATATCTGCCCTGAAGACACAACCGCTGAACCTTCCCGCCCGCTACTGCTGCTTCCTGGTTAGCATGCCCTTACTAAACATGGCGGCAAGTTGCCTTCGGCCCGGCACACTGCGGCTGCTCAGTACACCCAGCAAGGGTAAGCGGGTCTCCAGACCGCCTCCGCCGCGGAGGTGCGGGTTGAAACCTGGGATGCAGTGTGTGTCTGCCCCGTTGTGCAGCGAGGGCTGTGTTTTGGGAGGGGCGGGGAGTGTAGCGGCAACCTAAGGAGGACGAAGACCTAGGGCCGTGCCGCGCTGTGCCCACACCAAGGCTGCAGAAGCCATAGGGTGATTTTTCCTTGTCCCTGCCACCTCCGGGTCCCAGGCCCAATATGATACTGACCAAAGCCCAGTACGACGAGATAGCCCAGTGCCTAGTGTCTGTACCGCCCACCAGGCAGAGCCTGAGGAAACTGAAGCAGAGGTTCCCCAGGTAAGTCCCAGTCTCCTCACCTCACTGCCTTTTGCTTGCAGCCCAGTCTCAGCCACTGTGGCAGTGCTAAGGAGCCACGTGTCACATAGGAATGGGAGAAACACTAGTGACAGGGGTTAGGTCGAGGATGGTGCGAAAGCTTTCTCCTTCTGCCTTCCACACTTAACTCTTAGTGGCCGAGTCGACTGTAGCTTCCCCAGGCCTTGCAACCGAGTTCAAGTCACAAATGTTTATTGGAAACCTGATACGTATTTGGGGGCGGGGCGCTCCATAAATGGCCACCGGTTGATTGACAGATATAGCAGTGGATGATGGGTAATAGAGTCTGCAGAGTGAAAATGTGAATTGTAGATTCTTGAGACTGACTTGTTGCCTACTGTACTGAGGCACCTAGGATTTGTAGATTAAAAAAATAAATAGCCCGGTGTGATGGTGCACGCCTTTAATTCCAGCCCTTGGAAGGCAGAGGGCAGGCAAATCTCTGAGTTCGAGGTCAGCCAGAGCTACGTAGTGAGGTCCTGTCTTCAAACAACTCCCCCCACCGCCCCCAACAAACTGAGGACTTCGTTCATTTGACCCCTAGAGACCAACAAGGGAGCAGAGGCCTAAAGGGGCTTCATTATGTTGACTATGGTTCATATACTGATTGTACAATTCAGTGACCTCAAATGTTCTTAATACAGTTGGGACATTGGCACCCAGAGTTTCCACTGGTCTTTTGGACAAACAGGTATGAAGGTTTCTCATCATGTGCAGACATTCTCCGTGTATTTCGTTCTTCCTTCTCCACCAGACACTTTCCTGTGACTCACGATTACCCAGTCTTCTAAGAAAGGTCTCTTACGGGTTATGTAACGGGTTTCTTAATTTAAAGATGTGAAAACTGAGACCCAAACATTACGTTCGTGAGGAAAGAGGTTATTATGATAGTGAATCTGTAAAAAATACATAATGTTTTATACATGTTTTCTAACACAAAACTATATTATGGTGTTGAGTATAGTTACCTAATGGGGAGAGCTTCCTCATCCATCATGTGTAGCCTTTGACCAAGTATCACTACAGACACATCTCATAGGGGGAAAAAAGTTATTGGCTAATAGGTCTCTTATTTAAATAATTAAAGCATATCTTTTTATGGCCTCAGTTTTTGGTAAACTGGTTTTTTACTGTATAAATGGAGGGGCTCTCTTTCCAATATTGTCCATACTTAAGTGCAGTATTTGTCCCTTTCTTATATTAGGATTTTTATCAGAGTTGCTATCAAGAAACACAACTGGCGGGTTGGAATTTTATTATTGCCATTAATTTCGCCAGTGCTGCCCATGAACAGTTAAATGAGTGACAGCTGGTCAGCCAAGAAAAAAGGTAGATTTTTGTTGTGTTGGACAGTTTTAGAATAGAGCTTTTAAGTGTTCTCTTATTATTATGTACGTGTATAACAACATTGTCTATATGTATGCATTGGGCACATATGTGTCAAGGTGTGTGTGAAAGTCAGAACAACTTGTGGGAGTCTGTTCTCTCCTCTCATACGTGCTCTGGGGATCAAACTCAGGTTCTGAGGCTTGGTGGCAAGGGCCTTTACCTACAAACCATCTTGCCAGCCCTTCTAATTTGTTTTTTGAATAGTTTTAATGGGTCTTTGTGGTATGCATGTGAGCATGCATGTTTGGGTGCATGTGGTGGGCATGTGTGCGGAGGCCTGGGGCTGGTGTCAGGAGTCTTCCTCAATTGCTCTTCACCTTATTCATTGAGGCAGGGTCTCTCAAGTGAATCCAGAGCTCAGTGATAAGGCAAGTCTAAGTAGCCTGCTTACCCTGGCTATTCCTTGTCTCTGCCATCCAAACTGGAATTAAGACATTTATATGGGTTCTGGGGATCTGAAATCTGGCCCTCACACTTATATGGCAAGTGCTTTTCCAGCTAAGCTATCTCTTCCTGCCATAAGTGATTTTTATAGATTAACATACAAAAAATAGTGAGTTTCCTTGTGGCCACATAATACTATGTTGTATCCTTGATTTTCTTTCTCCTCCATCTTTTCTGTCATTCTTTTCCTTAGCAAATACTTGACACTTGCGAAGGGCTCCCTGCCTTCTTGAGAACATCATGCTGTCTTGCTTATTCTTTTATGACCTTTCCCTTTTTATTCACGATATGCTCAAACATTTTTCACCTCACCCAAATACCATTCAGGGAAGGGATACTTTTCTTTCTATGGGAAACTTTATTTAGGAAGGCCAAACTAGCCTGTAAAAGAAGGGATTAGGAAGATATTTAGTAGGCTTAGTCAGAATTTTATAAACAATTTTGAAGTTGGTTTCTTAATTTTCTTCATTGAAGCACCATTTTATTTTAGGTGGCAGTTACGAAGGTCTTAAAAAACCTTTAAACTCATTTCATCAGCTAAGTCATTGAGGTAAGGACCTCAGAGATAATAATTTCTACTAATCCAGACAGTCTAAACCTCTTATGAAAAACCTTGGAAATGTTTAACAGCCAAATCAGACCTGCAATCCAATTTTTTTCCCCTCTTTCTCTTAGTTGAGAGTACTATGTTAAGCTGCTTTGATTAGTTTTCATATTAATAATAATAATGACAGCAGCAATTATTTTTTGGTGGGTGGCATTCACTAGAACCCTTAATTTGAGTCCCTTTTCCTTCTAGTTGTGTTTGATCCAGTACAGTTAGTTTGTTATCTTCCTCTTCCCCAACATATAGTGAACATTGCTCATTTTTGAAAGTTCTACCTAATTTGTTTTAACTAACCAATAATATCACATTCTAGATGTCCCATCTGGTTCTTTATTGTACTCAAAAGTTTTATATTTATAATTTTTTTACATAATTACTTCTGCACATATATAAGGTCAAATCTGCTTATTTTCTTACTGTGGATGCCCAGAAGTTGGGGCTAATCATGCCATAAACTCAGACCTTTTTGGTCTCCAGATCCCATTACACTCAAAAACAGTACTGAAACCCCCAAAAGAATTTTTGCCTATGTGGATTATATCTGTAGGTATTTACTAAAATATAAAGCTAAGACATTTAAAAATATAGTTGAATTTGTTTTGAAAAATAGGCTTATTATTTTTTGAAGAATAGCCATAATTTCAAAAAAGGTAGAGAGAAAATTACAGTCATATACTTTTGCAAATTTCTTTAGTTCCTGCCTTAAAAAAGGAAACTATTTACATCTACATTTAACTGACTGTGATATGTTGTTGATTCAATGATAGCAAGAGGGCTGGAGCGATGACTCCCCGGTGAAGTGCTTTCAGTGTAAGCATGAAAACCTGTGTCTGGATTCCGAGCACACATTCAAAAGCCGGGAGCAGCAGCTTAGGCATCTGTAAGCCCTGAGCTGGGGCAGTGGTTGGGGTGGGGGTGGGGGTGACAGGTGGATCTCAGGGGCTCCCAGTGAGGTGCAGGTCTAGTAATAGACTCTGTCTCTAAAAGAAGGCAGAGAGTAATAGAAGAAGACACTCCAGTAGACTTCTGGCCTCTGTACATACATGCATGGACCAAGTGTGCCCCAACTCACGTGTACACACATACATATACCATTCAAACATACATTCACACCCCCCACAACATACATTCCCCCCCCCCACAAAAAAAAAAAAACAAGAAAGAAAAAATAATTGCAAGAAACTCTGGTTTCATATGTAGTTGGAAAAGGGCAGAGTTACTTAATAGGCTTTTTATATAACTGTGGGTCTCTTTATTTACACAAAACCTAGCAAATGCTAGTCTCTTAAAGGTTAACTGTAATGTGGAATCTTAAACCTTATCAAAGAGCTTTTCCTCTTCATATTGTAATCAAGCGGCCTGTTTTGAACTTCTGTGGGTCTTTTACCCGTCATGATCTTTATCAGCATGCCCTGTTCATTTGCAGGATGTTGGTCGTGGACTGTACAAAACCTTCCAGGCGTCGTCAGCTTTCATTCCACTGTATCAGAAAGTCACATTTGTTAATCTCACTACCGATGTCATTCGAAGTCTGTAAGATTTGAAGCTGTCAAGCTTATAGCGATGGATATGAGCTTTCCAATATTTGAATTTTCCCTTGAAAGCTCAAATTTTATCATTGGCAACAAATGCTATTAGTTGTTTTCCTTGAAATGACAAGCTCACGTCATTTATTTTTGAGAAAATGTCTAGATACCCAAATCTGAATAATCGTATTTTGTCCATTGTTCATTCAAGTAAGAATTGTGTTCCCTGGAAAAAGTGGCTAGTTCAGCTCTCTGTCAGGAGTGTTTTCCCCTGAGACCACTGTACCTCGATATTTAGTAAATATGCTTTGTATTTACTTCTTATTTCTTATGGTACAGAATTTTAGAAGGTTGTGATTTAATCATTAAGTAGTAGATATTCTGAAGTGAAACAGTCCTGTGGTTTTGTTTCACAGTGCATATGTGTGCTGAGGAAGAGTTCAGTGAGCACTGAAAGGTGATGCTATGGTGTCTTGGCCTTGATTTGTTCTTAGGACCTGACAGGTTTTTTATTTTTTTTTTTAACCATAGGTACAAATGTTAATAGAGTAGAAAGGGAAATAATATTTTTATAAAAAGTAGTTTTGACCCTATGGACCCCTGAGAGAGACTCAGGGACCTCAGGAGGCCATTGGCTACACTTGACACAACCAGTAGATCAAGAGTATTCCTGTTTTGAAAGATGTTGATGTGATATGTATTGACAAATGTCTATCAAAAAGACTGTGCTAATTCCATTACCCACAGAGCACAGGCATATCTGTCTCTGCAACTTTTCCCAGCATTGAGTAGAGTCATTATTTAATCTTTAATATGTTGAATCAAGAGTGACATCTTGTAATTAGCAGTTTACATTAGCTGTTTTTTCTTCTCATTGCTGGGATCAAACCCAGGGCATCACCCATGCGAAGGAAGTAACTCTGCTGTCGCTGAGTCACATCCACACCTCTTAGTATTTCAAAGTTATAATATGCTGTAAATTATTCCAAATATTTTTGACTGATTTTTTTTTCTTGAATTAACAGGTCTAATTGGTATCTTTTGGCTAATTTTCTATGGGAGTGTTTGCTTTTATTGTATTTGTTACTGCTTATTGATCTATTTGATCTATTTGATGTGCTTAGGATAAGGGTGTTGGTGTGTGTGTGTGTGTGTGTGTGTGTGTGTGTGTGTGTGTGTGTGTGTGTCTGTGTTTTGAGACAGGGTCGCCCTGTAGCCCCAGCTGGCTTGGAACTCACTATGTGGACAGGCTGATCTCAGTCTCACAGATAGCTGCCTGCTTCTGCCTCCTGAGGGCTGGGTAAAGACATGGGCCACCATGCCCTTAATTGATTTTGTCGTTTTTGTTTGCAGATATTCTCCTAGTGGTTTGCTTTTAAATATTGTTCTGATTTTAGCTTACTTAAATCTTCAGTTTTTTAATCTTTAATTAATTAAAAATTTTTTAAAGACAGGATCTCACTCTGTAGCTATGGCTGGCCTGAAACACACTGTGTAGTCCAGGCTAGCCTCAAACTCACAGAACTCCCGACTGAATGAGTCTCTATACTGATTCTGCCTTCCAAGCACTGGGACTAAAGGTGTGCCCTACCAGGCCTAACCCATCCTTAATTTTTTAATCTTCCTAGTTGAAATTTTTTTTTTTTTTTGATATGTGCTGAGAGGTGTAAGTGTAGTTTAACTTCTCTCTGTATTTTTCTGTTAGTCTATGGCTTCTGAGGGAAATCTCGCTTCTCTGTGGTTTTATTGTTTTCACTGAAATTTCAAAATTATATCATTTCAAGCTATCGTTTTGAAATTGGGTAATCCTTTTACCTGGTTTATTCTCAAAATCTGCTACTTATGGTAGGTAGGGATGAGTTTACCGCCACCAGAGTGCTGGGATTAAAGGTGTGTGCCACCACACCTGGTTTGTATATCATTCTCTATATGTATATGTAAATGATTTTAACAGTTGCAGAAATATTCCAGAGAATTCCTTCATGTTCTCTCCCTTAAATGTTAACATTTTGTAATACCATTGTCCAATTGTCAAAATTAGGAAATTAATTTTAACATGATTTGGGTGGTTGCTCTGTAGACCTTTTAAAATTTTTTATTTTTTTATTTTATGTGCATTAGTGTATTGCCTGTGTGTTTATAAGTGCACCCATGTCATGTAGTTCCCACGGAGCTCAGAAGAGGGTGCCGGATCCCCTGGAACTGGAGCTACGAATGGTTGTTAGCCACCATGTAGGTGCTGGGATTCACACCTGGGTCCTCTGCAAGAGCAGCCAGTGCTCTTAATCACTGAGTCATCTCTCCAGCCCATGTACAGTTATTTTGAACTTTGCTGATTTTTTTTCACTCATCTTCCTTCCTGTTCTAGCATCACAAATTGCATTTGGTTGTCAGGTCCTCAGTGTTCTCCAATCTGAGATGTTTTCTGTGTCTTTGTCTTTCATGATTTTGATATCTTTGAAAAGAGTCCTGCTCAGGTGTTTGCAGAGTATCTCTCCATTGTTTGATGTTTGCTTTCTCATGATAGATTTGGGGTAAACAGTTTTGGCATCAGTACCCCAGATATGATGTGTCCTGTGTAGTGCCTCATGGCAGTGGTATTTGAGTTCACATGCCTTATTGTTGGGTGTTGGCCTTACTTCTTGAAGGTAGTGCCTGCTAGATTTCTCACAGGTCAGGTTTCTGTTACTGCTTTTATCTTTATTAAATACCATGTGGACACATGCTTGGAGATGATGTAAGTATCTTGCTTCTCATCACACTTAAACTTTCTTCCCACCGACTTCACAAAAGTCATTACTGGTATTCCTCTAATAGTGGTGCAATGTGTAACCAGTGTCTTCATCCAGCCAATATCTACTGTCATGATTTCATGTGAAACAATCCCACTATGAGGCCATGATTTTCATTGATATATGTGGAATTTTCTACCACTTTGTCTTACAGCACTTGATCCATAGTAATTCACTATGTTTTTACTCTATTTGTACCACAACTTGAATTTTAAAAGACAGGACGGATCATAGTTAATTTTTAATAGCTTATAGCTCCAAGAAAAGAGTTAAGACATATTTAATAGCTAACAGAGGCACAGAATGTTAGACATGAAAAGATTTGTTGAACATCTTCAAGTAGGATTCTTTTTTTACTTTGAGACAGGGTCTTGCTTTGTACCCCTGATTGACCTGGAACTCTCTGTGTCGACAAAGCTAACCTCCAACTCAGAGAGATCTACCTGGGATTAAAGACATACACTAGCAACTTTATGTATCAGGCCTCAAGTAGGATTCTTAAAAGAGATAAACATTAGTTGGGCATTCTTTTGCTAGTAAAGTAAGCCCTTTTGCATAAGTTCCCCGAGTTTCTTTATGGTGCTCAGTTATTTAGTTGCTATACAAGTGAGTCATAGATCAAACTTTTGAGAGCATAAACCTAACAAATGAGTATCTATACCCTGTTGCTGAGTCTTTGCCCTCGGACATTGGGCTCTAGTTTTCTGATCCTGCCTTTCACATCTGTAGGTATGATTTTTCTGTGTTGGCCCACAGTATCTCCTACTATTTTCCCATTCTTAGGTAATAACACAGGCAACCATTCATTCACATAAAGGGCTTCAATTCCTGCTCCTAGTAAAATCTCAGAATGAATAGATTGAAAACTTTGACTGTGCTCTCCCTGCTTAAAAGCTATACCTGGCCATCGTCTTGAGATCTCCATCTAACCAGAACACTGGAGTAAGGAGGTACTACTGTGCTTCATCCAGTGTTGAACTTAGTGGGCCTTGGTTAGAAGAAGAATAGCTAAAAACCAGCATACAATTTTACTTAATTTACAGGTATTTGAAACTTCTAGATTGAATTTGGTGTAGCCATTGGCTACTTTTGTTTTTGTTGGACATGTCTTACTTCCAACATGATGTATTTTAGGATGTTAACTTTTCTCACACAGATCTTGAGTTGTTCTGTTCTTGCTTCTTGTAACAGTTTTCTCATAGGAAGCCCCTTGGTTCTGCATCTTTTTAGTCTGGGTGCTCATTTCTAAAAGGAAAGTCAAATCCCAGAGTTAGGAACTAGAAGAAACAAGTTTCAGACCCAGCTACCATCTGGCTCTCAAATATTATTCTTGTTTCTCCTTGCTCAGTTCTGTAAGGCTAAGGACAGCATTAATTTTAACAGAGCATGTGAAACATTTGTCATAGTGTCTTAGAAAGTATTTAAGGACTAATGAATGTGATTATTGTTTGATTTTAGTAGCTTGTCTGCAGCAGAAGAAATTTCCAAATAGTAACATATGAAACATAGTTTTGCTTTGAGACAAAAGGCAGATTAGCAGAAATTAGAAGTATTTATATGGATCAGTTGACTATATAACTGTGGATAAATAAGATTTGATCATTAGTTGAATATGATCCAAATTTCAAAAACTTGACTTACATATTTCAGTATTTCATAATTAATATATAAATACATCAAGCAACTTTTTAGCTCTGAGTCACTAATTTTTAAGAATCTCAATGGAGCATTGCAATGTATAATTAATGCTCTTAGGTTTGGTTTACATAATTGAAATATTATTCCTGTTAGTCTTGTTTCTGTCAGTTGAGTTTGAGAGGTGGATCTTAATTTATGGTCAGTTTTTTACACTCTGATAATGTGGCAGCCTGATCTCTAGCATGATGGGCAAGAACAGCTCACGAAAGGAGAAAGTCTTTCATTGAACTGGAAATTCTATTTGTGACTTTGCCGAGGAATTACAACTAACTTACAAGACCTTAAAAAGTAGTATTAATTCTTGTATTCAGTAAATATCTGTGTGCGTGTAGGGATTATTAATTAGGACGGGGTGTCTAAGAAGAAAACATGACTCTTGTGTACATATTCTTTAATAATGTTTTGAATTGTGACTTTTATTCCATAAATTTCAGGCTTTGATTTTGTTGCCAGGTTGTAGTTTAGCTTTCGACTCTTCTGAGGGGCCGTTTTGCTTGTGTACTGTCTCTTTACTTTCTAAATTAAGTTTTAGCTTTTATCAGATATTTGTGCTTTCTTAGGTTTGTGTGGCAGCAAAGGGAAGGTGAGCTTGAATTCTTATTCAAGGAACACTGGGGAAACTCACAGATAATGTCATTCTGAGAAGCAGCTGCATGTTGATTGCATTTATTAGTTTGGGAGGAAATACTCATATTGTTAGACTACTGAATTCATTTTAAATCTGTATTCAGGCATCATGCTTCAGTTTTCTAAATAATAACCCATATTAGAATGCTTGCTTGTTAATAAAGAAGGATTATGTATTTCCTTAGGAAAAAAAGTCAATGAAACTATGGGTAATATTTTATTATTTAATTTTCAATAAATGTGGACTGAAAGTAACATGTTTTTATTATACATTTTGTACGTTTTGCCATATTTTTTTGTTGTTGTTGAATTTACCTTACAGACAAAACAACCAATGTGTAAGTACTGTGGTGGCGTTAAGTCTAAAAAGTGACCTTCATATGTAAAACTCATGAGCATCTTACGGGGCATAGGTAAATATTAGTTTTCCTCTGTTTTAATTGTGTTTTTACTGAAGATAGATATTTTCACACATTTGATGGAAGACACCTTTCTCTTTTTCCTTTTCTCCTTTTAAATCATTTACACAGTGAGCTGTTTGCAGAACGCACACTGGAGCAACTGGCATGGGACTCTAAACTGAAGGAGCGCTCTGATTCCTGCAGAAGAGTAGATAGCTAGATGTAGGACTGTGGGGGTACCTGGACTGGAAAGCAGAGGGGAGCAGTTATTTAAGGTGGTGACTGTACAGCGAGCTGGTTTTTTAGGGCCAGACCAACGCAGCTGGGGCGTATATTAATCACAAATCCACCCTTTGTGACAATTCTGGCAGACTAGTGCCTGCCTCCTCCACTTTTCCTTCTTCCCATTCCTATGCTTTCGAGAGGTATGTATATGTGTGACTCATCCTTCCTTGGAATCCCAAACCCTCTTCATGCCAAGGAACCATTATACAGCTTGCCACACTTTCAAATGCTGTTGAGTCTTTCCCTGACTAAGTGTTTGGGCCTAGTCTTTCTGAGATTGTCCTGGAAGTACAAGTCATATATAGCTGAGACTGAGACTTAAAATACCTAAGACATTGTTATTGCCTCCTGTCCTGTTTCCCTTGACTTACATTAATTAAAAACAATTTTTTTGTCATTATTGAGACCTATCCTTTGCTCTAGGAACAAGAAAGGGCAAGCTAATCTAACTCTAATCTTGTGTTTATTCTGTTTGAAGAAATAGGGAATGTAGCAGACCCTGGGCATTTACAGGGGTTTATCATTTAAGACTGTTGAAAATCCCCAAGTTCTCCACTAGTATCCTGTAGGATATCTAGAGCCTGCTAACCTGTGAGATGCGAGTATTTGGTTAAGCTCACTTATCAGCCAGTCAGCCTGCTGCTTCCTCAGATCTGCCAAGCAATATGAAAGAGTCAGATTTGCACTCAGCAGGTTCCGGAGTCTCTGTCTCTCTGAGGAGTGTAACCCTCTCAGGCAGTCAAAACTGGCCGTGTTCATTGTAGTGGTGATATAGGGTGATTAGAAGTGGAGGCTAAACACCTTGGTTTGATGCTTGTTCCTGTGGCCCATTGTGTTCCTCTGCAGCCCTGCAACCTGTGAAGGATCTCTGAGTCTTGTAGGTAGCCTCGCTTATAAATAGGAGTTAAGAGGTAAAGCATCACCTGACAGGTCTTCCAACCATACATGAAATGAGATTGGCAAATTCTTTTTCTTCTTTTGTAGTTGTTTCTGTCTATAGTTATCCAAGTTGCTATCTTTTGCTTAAGGTATGTTACTTTACTGTTTGTTTGGCTGATAATATTGGTACGCAAAGCTAATAAAATTTAAACTTTAGCCTGTACTTCAAGCCTCATTTAGCTAAGATGGTAAGTGGAATGGGGATATGAGAGAGACTTCATTGTATAACATTAAAAATCTCACTGTCTCTTACAGCTTGTATTGCCTTTGTGGCACAGACAGCTCACAGACATCACTTCCTGATGGATGAAGTTATGTCTACGTCGGCATTTTTTGAGGCCAACTAATATATAGAAATATAAAGATAAAATACTATTAATCTAAAATCTACAACATTTTGGATTTTTATTTACACTTGGGCGGGCATGATTGGTACCTCCTTGTACAGGTGATAGAAGCTGCTATGATTCTAATTATTATAGAGTCAGTGGCCCAGAGTGACCCAGTGTTGGGTCCAGATAGCAATTAGAACTCACCTGGTCAAATTCACTAATGTTAAATGCAGAAACCTGGAGAGAAACACCTCATGATTTCCTGAAGTTGGCCTCTGGGTGCACAACTCTCAGGGGTGCCCTTCAGTCGGACAGACTCCAGCATTCTGGGGCCAGGCAGGTATCCATGACAAGTGAGTGACTGCAGCTGGCTGGGTTTGGCTGTAGCAAAGTGGAAATAGTTTTGTGCACCAGGAGGGCAGCTGCCACCTCATGCCAGCCATCTTTGTGGTACAGGACTGTGACCTAGTATGGCCAAAGGGTTCTTCCTTAGCAAGCAGTTCAACATCTGATAGTTTTTTTTTTTAAGGGAAAAAAAAAGTTGTGTTTTTAATGTTTTCAATTTGCTTGAATTTTTAAAACACTGTGCAGGCCAACATTTTCCTGGCCAAACAGAGTAAGTCTGTGGGCTGAGTTTGGCCCACAACCAGTGAGTACTGGCACTGTCTCTTCCCAGCTCCTGAGAGCCGATTGTGAGCATCTTCTCCCGACCGTACATTCATAGCTCACATTGGTAGCTAAAACTCTTCTTTGCTGAAGGTGTTTGCACCATAGAAACTGGCAAATGCTATAAACTGGGGTGCCCCTTTCCCTAGCCCCAGTGAGTAATGAGTGCATATATATCTCATTCATTCTTACAACATTGTTATGAGTATTGGACTTTTTCTTCTTAGATGTGGGAGTCACAATTCCAATCTTGCACCTTAGCAGTTCTGAGTACATACTAGGTATTGTAAAGCATTTCATAATGGACATTTGATTGAACTGACCTGAAGATGAAAACCTGCATGTTTTTAAAGCCATGTGTTGGTTTCTCATTTAGGAAAATTGGTCCCTTTCAAAGCAGCTTAGCTAGGTAAATTTAAGGACATTACAGTGTTTCTTTTTGTAAGAGTTTGGAAATGTTCTAGAGGTATACCTGAAGGCTATGGCAGAGATTATTTCTAGAGAAACTTTAAGCTTAAGAGTTACATTTTTAATTGCTAGTTATTCCAACAAAAGAAGTAAATAAACCTCTCAAGCAATTACAGTGAGAGACATTGGGAAATTCTTAATTGATTATAAATTGATTTAGTATGGTTTTCTAGAGACTCAGTTGATATGTTTCTCTTTGCATGTTAATTATTAGTCATTAAAGAATATGAAGGTCTGGGGAGAAGGTTTAGTGGGTAACGTACTTCCTATGCAGATGTGGAGACGAGTTCAGATCCCCTAGAACTCAGGTAAATGCTGGGTAGATGTGGCGGCCTGCCTCAAATTCCAGCACTCAGAAGGCAGACATAGGAAATCCCTAGAGAAATCTGGCTAGCCAGGCTAGACAGAGTGATGAACTCTGGATCCAATTAAGAGACCTTACCTTGACAAATAAGGTGGAGAGCAACCCAGAAAGACTCCCAGTGTCAATCTCAGGCCTCCACACAGAGGTGCACACACATGCAAACATGCATACACATATGCATATATACCATACACACATACATTAAAAAACAAAAATTATATGACAGCATATAGTTTGCAATAAAATTAAGGCCACTGAGCAGAATTGTATAGGTTTTAGAGTGACAATGGAATTCTCTGGGGGTGGCCCACCAGAGTGAGTCAACTGGGTGTGCTGTTAGGTTGGTGGAGTTGTAGGCTGTGCTAGACCTTAGTTGACTTACTTAGCTTTGCCTGCCTGTGATTAATTATTTTATAAATTGTTATGATCCCAGATCCTATTGCTATTCACCCCAGGAGGCTGTTGACAGTTTTTAATTTCAAAGGCTTTCTTTATTATATTGGTTTTAAATACTTGGTTCCTGAAAATAGACATACAGATTCTGAGTTCCTGGCTTCCTTGCTGGGTAACCTTGGATAAGTAAGTCTTTTTACCTCTTGGTGAAGCACCTTTATTTATGAAATGAAGTTATCACCAGTTCAAATGAGAAAGAGCATATAAAATAGTGAGTGCCATTCCTGATAGCACTAGTTGCCGTGGACCGTGTTGTTGTTTGCATTGTTTATTCAGGGATATTCCTTGTAGCGGTATTTATGGGTATGGTAATGACATAGAATATTAGAACTGAAAAGAGTTTGTCAAAACCCAGCCATTTTATTACCTTGTTTTCCAAAGTGCCTTTCTTTTTAACCCCTTTTGATATAATATTTTGTTGATGAATTTTCAATGTTTTTTAATGACTCCTACCCCCCACCGCCGCCAATGATGCTATGAGAATACTACTTAAGTAGGATAAGCCAGAATGTTGAGACCTGAGAATTTTGAAGTATTCTCTCCTCTGTTTTCCAGCTTTTATGCTTTTCTACTTCAATTTAATAGGAAAGTGATTTTTGTATTAATGATATTTGAGGGGAAACCAGTTTGGATTTGGGATTTTGCTTATCAGGAAGCAGCTAGAATCTAGCAGTGTGTGTTCAGGTGGAAGTCTTCAGGACACGATGGTTTTACAGGATGATGTTTCTCTTCACTTGAGTGTGAACATCGGTCTTAATGTTTAATACAGACATTAATCAGATTTGAAGAGTGTTTCTAAACCCTCTTAAAGTCATTGATTATGCTAGTGCAGATTATGCAAAGACCAGTGGTAAGTACAAAGAAGTTGCCCAAACTTTTTAAAAGAGAATAGCATTATTATTCCTTAAGGCATTGCTTTTTATGAAATATATCGTATTCCAGAACACTGCTGCCTTCAAAGATGTGCTTTGGTTTATTTTACTTACCCAGTTCTGCTGATCACTTAATTGCATTGGCAGTGACTTGCTCAAGACCATCAAGACCATCAAGACTCTCCTTCCTTTCCTATTTTATCATAGAGATGCCACGCCACTGCACTGTTAGGTCAAAGAGAGGCTTTGAAGTTTAGACTTATTTTATTTAAAGTATACAGACCAGATTCAAATAAAAGTATTAAAATAGGGTTAGAGATTTTTTTACTTTTCCAAAATAACACTTAAAAATAGAATGTAGTGACAAAATGTTGCCTGTAGCCAAAGGCTGTGGAAGAAAATCTTAATTGTGCTACAGATTATATTTTGGAGGAACACATATTTGCCATCCAGCTCTTCAGAAGTGAAGACTTGGTTAGCTTTATTTCATCTCCTAGAGGTATATAAGGAGTCTAGACTTGGCACATTGTCATGAAAAATATTTTATTCATGGGATAGCTTTTTAGACAATTGTATTCTGTACTGTATTACAATGGCACAATAAATTGCTGAATATACTGTCTGCTCAATATGACTTTACCATGAAAAATTTGATGCATAGAGTAGGAAAGGTTGGAATATATCAACCTTTTCTGACAAGGGACTTTGAATTTTGACCTAATATAGGTGACCTTTGTGCGCAATAAAAGGAGCTTAATCTCAAGGTTAAGGTTGAGGTGAACTGCAGGGCATGATGGAGCTTAGCTGCGTGCAGGGGCTTCACAGCCCACCTTGATGTTGGCTAAGTGGGACCCTCACACTTTTTTTTAAGTCTTATTTTTAATACTTTTTTTTTTAAGTATTTCTAGAAGCTTATTTATAGCAAGTTGCTCAGATGGGGTGCTCTTAAACACCACCCCATTTCCTCAAAGCTCTGCCCTCTGTTTAATTGTGGTAAGTTCTGGTTTTTTTACATAGTTTACTGTTTCTGAGTGAGAGGCGAGAGTGTGATGCTGCTGGCTCTCCATAGATAAGCTAAAAATAAAAATGTTCTATGGCTCATAGGAAAACTAACTGACATATATAAGCTTGGAACTGAAAATATATGTTCTTATAAGAGGTTTTCTCCCCTTTGACAAGTTGAACTTTTGTCATCTAACTTTGGAGCTGTCAGAAGAATTTTAAGTGGTTTATGCCTTTATATGGATTGTAATTAAGAGTACTCACATGAGTTATTGTTTTAAAAGGCTCACATGATTTAGAGGTTTGGTTTTTCCCATGGAATTTCCTTTGAAGTGCATTGGCTAATCCACTTACATTATAATATAATATAGCATAATGTGATAATATAAAATATTTTTATGATTTTGCCTGCTGTACCTAGAAGGCAGATTGTTTTAAAACATAAATTAAATCCTTCACCATCAAATACCTTGACTGCTTTGTCATAAATAAAATGGTGCCCTATCAAACATTAGGAAAACCCTCTGGTATTACAGTATCTGACCACCTATTGAATATTCTGTTCAAATAATTGGTTGGAACAACAAATAGTTGAGGACAGTGTCAGAGGCTCTAATGGAAAGAACTTCTACTTTTTTAATCGAGCCTGCAAAATCTATTCCCCAGGACTGATCAGCTCGGAAGCGCTGGGGTTTGATGATTGGAATGGCAGGAAACCATGCTTTCAGGACATAACGAATTGACGAAGCCATCCATCATTTGTTAGCATACGCCAAAACGTGGGCTATGTGTGCAGAGGCCTGTGATTTAGTAAATACTTGGGAGATGAATAGAGCTTACACACAGGGGAAGATATTGCTGTCCTTCAGCAGCCTGAGACCCAGGCGCCTGCTGAGAAGGCCATCTGACGGCACATCATCAGTAACTGGCCTGTCACAGTCAGCGGTGCCCACCGACCATTGCCAGTATATTAAATGCATTTTTAATATCTGCTTCAGTAGATTTAATGAAGAAAATTTAGTTTCCATACTCCAAGCACTGCTTCCTCAAGTGTTCGAAGCATGGACTTTTCCTGCACACAAAAGGGGGAAAGACTATGCTGGCAGTTTGGAGAGTTGATTGAAAAGGGATTCAGAGAAAACGTGTATAACACAGAAACATGCTTTCTATCAGAGCATGCATCTTGTTAGTGTAAAGAATTTGGCATACAGATTTTGGATTGATTTCTTAGAATCTAACACTCCTTTCTTAGAAGCTCTTTGTGTGGGAGGGTTCAACCTGCTGGTAAGGGGTGTAAATCTATTGCTTTGAAAGGAAACATTGTGGGAGTGATGGTATGGTATGGCGTGGTTAGTTAAATGTGTGATTAGAGAATTTTTAAATACATTATTATTATTGGGCGATTTTTTTTAGACTGTTATACAAAGATAGAAAAGTAGGCTTTCTCTTAATTTGTTACTTCTGAGTTTTTGAATATTGAATGTTATTTGTTACCTTGCTAATTAGTAATTTTTGTTCGTTATCATGTAAAAGAGTTCAAAATGAGTGTGAAAAATGAGTGCTCTTCTGCTTTCATAGATTGTAATATTTCTTTAAAAACTGTAATTTTAATATGTTCTACTTTTCTGATTAAGCAAAGTGTAGACTCATTCTCTTTAATGAGTTTCAATTGCTGACATTATTTACTACAAAACAGCAAGACAACCAATTAGATATTGTTGTAAGTGTGCACTTTAAAGGTTCCCCCCTTTAAAAAATGCGAGAATATGTTCTTGTGTTCACAGAAGAAGAAGCTACGGAATGGGACCTATAAATCTGATTCCTGCATGTGTCAAAACAGTAATGTATTAAATGCATATTATTATAAAAATTTAAGACATGTCTTAAAC
Source organism: Nannospalax galili (assembly GCF_000622305.1). Classification (NCBI taxonomy): domain Eukaryota; kingdom Metazoa; phylum Chordata; class Mammalia; order Rodentia; family Spalacidae; genus Nannospalax; species Nannospalax galili. The sequence continues at coordinate 3,262,920 of NW_008360323.1, read as the reverse complement.
ACACTTACATTTTTATAACACATGGCAATATTAAATAATACATTTCCTTGTTAGCATCTGTTTGCCGTCATTGTTGGCAAGACCTGTGATTTATTGCTTAAATTAATGACCAAGACCATTTTGGACCTGATATATGCCCCTAAGCTTATTACATCACTAAATAAAATAAAATGTATGTGCTTGTGACAGAGTTATTTTTATAATTGTTTATCCCTTTAAGTGCCCTATTCAGTGATTCACTGAAAGGTTCATAATGGTTGGCTTGTAACCAGAAAATAATCTCAAAAAGGTAAAATATATTTCTTGTCTAGGAATAAAACGCCGGAGTGATGGTGATGATAGGGGACCCAGCAGGAGCGTGCAACACTCAGTCTTTTTTTCAGTGCTCTCGATGAACTCTCACTGCGTGTGCTAAGGTGTAGCCTCCCTGTCTCCACCCCAGCTCTCAAAGCTGCCTGTGCCAGAGCTCACCTTCATATAAAGCCATGCACATGAGTAAAGTGGTTTTGTTCTGATGAGAACTGCAAGGGTTAAAGTGTTCTGAACTCGGGTCTTCCTGTGCAACTGGCACCATACAGTAGACTAAGCCTGATTATTTTTCTATTTCAGTTCTTTTCTTTTGGAAGATTGAAACTTGGCTGTTTTCTATCTTGAACTCTATTTGACTTCATATGCTTTATTCCTCTTTTCTGAGGTATAGTGTTATAGACCCTTCTGTATTTTCACAGTACCCTGTAATTCATCTAAACACACTGCTGCCTGACTTGCGATACAGTATTATACGGCTTCTGGTTTTCTTGCGCCACATGAAGTATCTCATGGACTGCCAGCTCTCCTGTCATAGACAGTGAGGTCCCGATTTGGAGACACTTCAGCCCTGCCACTGAACTGCAATGCCTACATCTTCAAAGATACAGTTTCTTTGAACATTAGCATTATTACTGTGGCGAGGTTATTCTATTTCTGACACGTTGGAAGAGTTCTCATTTACTTAATCACTCATAAATGGAAACACAACTTAATTCCTAAGGAAGGTATTTCCTTGTGTTCATCTCACTGCTGCTGTGTTTTAGACAAAACATTCCACTGAAGCTGACACTGTTTTTCCCTCTAGTGTTCTTTTCCACAGCAGTTAATCTGATAAACTTTTAAAGAGTTCTTTAAAAAAAAAATGACTAGAGCCAACAAACATTCATGTTTTATTTGAAAAGTCTTACAGACCTATTTTTTCTTTTTAAAATATTTTTTCCTTTTTTTTGTCTTTCTTTAAATTTTTTTATTTTATTCCATTTTATCTTTGTTTGAAACAGGATTTTCATCTATATACTTGGCTGACCCTGAACTTACGATCCTCCTGCTTCAAGCCTCCTGAATGTGCTGATTCCAGGCATTTGCTGCCATGCCACCCTCTCTGTCCTTTACATTTATCTTGTCTCAAAGACCTGTCCCTATATCAAACATTTTAAAGGGAAGATGATGCAAAGGAGTCTACATCCCTAAACATCTAGCTTCTTTTCTTCCTCTGTACGTCCATCCTGCCTCCTTGTCCCCTCCTCGCCTGTCCTTGTCTTTCTTCACTCATCTGTCCCTCCTCTCACTCCCATCCTTTTCTCTGTTTTTGAATATCATATTAGATCCACTAAGATTTTCTTTGCTTTAACTATCGTAGTTAATTTTACCTGTTCATTTAGAACTTTAGAACCCATACTTTTTTACCTTCTATTCAACGGACTGTGGATTCCTTTGGGAAAGACCAGCAGTGTGTTTGCCCCTCCATGCCATCTGTGAACTCTTGCTAACTTTCAGATAATGATCCCTTTTGAGGAGATGACTTAGAAGTTGGCTTGTTGATTTTTGCCAATACAGTTCTGTGCAGAAGCACACAATGAACTCACTAGCCTTTCCTGAGATTGTTTCTTAAGCTCCCACTCTGGATAAGGATGTTTAAGTCCTAGTTAAAAAAAAAAAAAAATCAGTGGGTAGCTAAAGATTTAATCTTAGAGTTCTCCTTAGTTCTAAATGAATGAGGTCCATTTGTTATAGTTTAGTGTACAGAGCGATGTCTAAGTAAACCTGTATTTTGTAATTTTGTGAGTTGTACTTTGTCATGTAACTCTAGGGGTAATCAAAATAAATCTTGGGAGGTGAGTAAATATTTTCTCTGCATTCTCTGTGCTTTCAGAAGTGATGCTCGAGCTTTGGAGGTTAGTAAGTATATTAAATAAAACAATATGATGTACACTGTGTCAGATGTGATAAATTATTCTGTATGGAACATTTATACAACATATGTTGAGCTGCTACGTGAACAGCTTAATGAGTATGCATTATGTTCATCTGCATTGCCATTTTTATATTTTCTTTAAAACCGCACAATTTGTGTAATGGATACTTCTTTACTTGGAATGGGAAGGGCAGGGATAAGAGGGCATCGGCAAGGTGCGGGTCATCCCCATGATGTTCTGACAGTGATCTGGGGCTCCTCAGCTGTGCAGTGTACATAACACAGATGTTGGGGAGTCATCTGTCAGCCATGCCTCTCCTATGGAGTTAAAGTTCTAGAGGGAAAAGAATTTGACACAGTGCTGTCACTCTTCCATTTTCACAATAGAAGAGCATGCAAATATTGAACCTCCTGCTTAGCCATAGTGCCCTGTCTAATGTCTGTGCTGGTTAGAATAAAAAATCATGGGTGCATCTTGGGCTCAGAGATCTGACAAAGGTCATGCTATGTTGGGCATTTGAATTGGAAATTGTCTGGACGTAGATTTTATAAAGCTCCCACTGTTGTGTATAGGGAGAATTTCCACAGGGTTTTGTCCCTGGAGAGACCTCTTAGGCCCTTTTCTGTCCTATGAATGAATTTAGATGTGAGGGTTACTCCTGCCTTAAAACTGTTAAGTTCATTTTGCATACATCCCTAGAGAGAAAAACTGGCAGATGCTTTTATCTTGGAATTGTTTAAAAGAAAACTGCAGAGCAGGAACAAGAGAGAAAAGGGGCCCTGTGTGGAGTCCCAGAACATTTTGGAAATGGCCAATATGCAGTTTTCATCAGTATGAAGGCGGGGTGCAATATGGTGCCTGTGGCTCACAAGGGAATATGAATGTTGATTAAGCATACTCCCAGGCTTTGAAATTCTGAAAGCAGTGTCAGAATAATGGATGTTGAGCAAATGTCAAGCATTTGTTAATTTCTCTGTTATTTGGAGTTTATCTACCATGATCAATCAAATAAACTAGTGCTTCTCTCTTGTGGCATGTGTCATTGATATGGTGATTAGGTGGCTAGAGAGACCGTCTGCTTTTTTTTCCAGGTAACACATTATAAATGAGCAGACCAGAGCTTTTCAGTTAAAATTTTGTTTAGGGTTTGGTTTAGTTGAGATGTGTTTTGTAAGCAAGTTCTTTGGCCTGACGGTCGTATGAAAAGCCACAGCCACATGCCCAAGGTGTTCACTGTGCTGCCCTTTGCAGCAACCCAGCTGGTCTTGGTGGCCATGGTACCATCTTGATGCAGTTTAGTTTTCAGAAGTTTATGAAACTCTGGTATGAAAATGGGTGAAAGAAATTGACCCCAAAATTATTCTGGCCTCTTACATTTGTAGGTAGAGTTTTCAGCCACCTCCATTTCAGTCACTAGTTCTGATTTAGATATTGGCATTTACTCTTCAGATGTAGTAAACAGATGCCTTTCATGCAATTTGAAGTAATTTTTTTTTTCCTTTTCCTGTACACTGTTTGGATGAAGGATCAGAAGGCTCTTTGTGGCATTTGTGGCTGTGCTGTGGGAGTTTGGACACAGGAGGAGTACGTTCTCTATAGAATGTGAATGACTTTACTAACTGGGACTTAGGGTTGACACTAGGTACCCTGTATGAGTGCCTTCCCCACAAGCACAGGGTAACTTAGAATGTCGAGATCTTTATGTGAAACTTTTCGGCCTGAATCAAGACACATCATGATCAGAGATTTGGCTTTTTAAACTCTTTCTCACTTTCACATGATGATCCTAGATGGGTAGCTTTACATGATTCAGATGAGCTGAGGGCAATACCCACCAATCCTGGCCATGTCAAATTGGTGTATCTGTGATCTATGGCACGGATATTTCTGCAAACCTGGACCTTCTGAAATGATCTTGATGAACTTTTCCTTCAAGAGATTCACCTGATCCACAGGGTATTGTGGCCACAAAATCACACTGCCTGTGTGTTTTCTGGTGGGCTCCTCTTTGATTGCCCTCATCTACCACCATGCCCTAAATATTATGGCAATTTCCCAAACATAAGAGAGGTCTTAGCATCCTCTTATGTTAGCTATCCAGATTAGGCACTTGGTTTTGACTCTCTCTGGGTCTAGAAATCCTACCCCTCTAGTAAAGCCTTTGTGTCCTATTTGGCATGCAGGGCCAGTGAGCTCTACCCTGTGCTCCTTCCCGCATCATCAGAGGCAGAGCTCACTGGCCCAAAGCTTGTCATGGACATGATCTGGTCCAGAGCATCCCAGAGTCACCAACTTGCACTGATCATCAAAATACTTGGGATTTCATCGATATGCAGCTCTCAATGTTTTTCTGTTTATAGTGATGAAACTGTTTCTCTTAGTTGAGGTTGGAAAATGGAATATTCTTGTTTTCGTGTTGAAAATTGCTGTATAATAATTGGAGAAAGACTGAATTTCAGTGACTACTAATTCTTAAGCATGTATGCTGAGAGCAGGCAAAACCCAGCAAGCACTCCAGCTGCAGGCTGTTTTAGTGGCAGGTCTGCCCTCCCTCTTGCCAGGCTGTTCTTAGCTCCTGCGTCTTGTCTTCTACTTACCTGTGCAAATGTCCCCACATAGTGAAATTTTCTCCCATGTGTATTCCCGCAGTCAAGAAATGTCTCTGTTTTTAAAAAGTATTAGAGTGAGTATTCTTTTCTCTTGGACACACATTCTAATGATTGCCAGAATGCATACGAAACAATCTTTTGTGTATTTTCAGGAATGACAAAGTTTGGTACTTTGAAAATGGATTTAGCCTTTGGAAACAGATAACCATCATTAAGTTTGTTAGTCAGAGGGATGATGCTATAAGATGATCTTACAGTGTGGAGACATAACTAGTTTTGCTATTGCCATTCAGTAACAGTATATCTTCATTGTATATATCTGTGCTCTGGACTTGGTGACCACTCTGTGTTTTGGTAAGATATGAGCTGTAACTCAGAAGTTGGCTTGCTTTCTTCTCTACTCTTCTCTCTTCTTCTCTTTTCAATTTCCTTACGTATTTACATATGTGTGCTTGTGTACTTCTTTGTATGTGTGTACATGTGTATGTGTGTTTGTATTTAGAGGTCAGAGGTTGGGTGTCTTCCTCTATCACTGTCCACATTACTTTTGAGACACAATATCTCACTGAGCCTAGTACTCAGCAATTTAGCTCGACTGGCTGGCCAACAAACTCCAGAGATCCTCTTGTCTCTGTCCTGGTGTTGCTCCGTCTCCTCAGGCACACACTAGACCTGGCTTTCACATGGGTGCTGGGGATGCAACTCAGGTCCTCATGCTTCCTTAGCAAGCACTGTAGCAACTGAGCTATCCCCATCAGCCAAGTTCTTTTTACTGAAATTAGCTTTCTTGCATACCTTGTAAGTGATTCTAAAGTGATTCTTGAAAACGAGCTCTTCTGAGCAAAGGCAGGATCATGTGTGGTAAATATACAAAGCCTGCACTCCTGTTCCATGATAATTACTTTGTCCAACAAGATTTGAGTGAATTAGTTCTTATTTGTTAGCAGGCAAGGTTTTCCTGTACTTAGTAATCTTACTCTCTTTGCTTAATTATTAACCTTTATTTTATGCCCCACTCCCCCTTCTTTGTGCTCCTCGAGCAAAGATTAACTACCAGAGGCTAGAGACATGTTTCCTTGTACTGGTTTCTGTCCTCCCCTTCTCAGGTACTATACCTCACTAGAAGAAGAAGACAAGTGAAGGGTTAGGAGACTGCTAGTAAGACAGTTATTCCTTGAATTTCTCAAGTATCAGAGTAGTAGTTCAAAATGGGCTCTTCTGTTGAACTTTTAAAAACGTATTTGCTTAGAAAGGAAGACTTTAGTAATTCTGGAATTTCATCTTGTAGTTTGAGAAGCATTTTCATCAAGATTCTCTTTTTCTTTGTGATACTGGCAGATTCTGAGATACAGCTTACAGTCAGATGAAACCCACCCCATCTGTATTTTTATTTTTCTCTTGTTTTATGTAGAATTTATCTTTGTCCAAGAAGTGCATTTATTTTGAATAACAGTATGAGGTTACCTCCACTATATCGTCGAAATGCTTGGTTTATCTTAGAATGGAGTAAGGAGGTCAAACTATTCTTTTAGGAAGAGACCTGTATTTATCAAGGAATTGGAAGAATGGCTACAAAAAGCTAAATAGAAGGGGAGACAAGAATCCTGAAGAAAGTTCTGTTTCTTAGCAGTTTTTTAATTATTATTTTTATTTTGTGTATATTGAGTATATTGCCTGCATATGTGTAAGTGCACCCATGTTGTGCAGTGCCTGTGAAGGTCAGAAGAAGGCCCCCTGGAACTAGAGTTACAGATGGTTGATAGTCAACATGTGGGTGCTGGGAATCAAACCTGGGTCCTCTGCAAGAGCAATCAATGCTCTTAACCCCTGAACCATCTCTCCAGCCCCTCAGCACAGTTTTTATGGTGGGAAGAAATAACTTAAATGTCATGTAAAAATATACAATATATACATATATATGAAAAAAAATTTAATTTCAAATGAGTAACATTCCCCCAACCCCAACTCTGCATTTGTGAGACTTCAGAAAGCCCATAAGTTGTTGGGTGCAAATTGATTAAATGTGTTTGTGATAATATTTAAGTCATACAGATAGATCTTAAACTATAGACAGACATTATTTGATACTCAGTAATTAGGTATCTGGTTGTAAAGCTTTTACATCAAAATGTTATTGCAACACAAGTACCCTGGAGCAAATGTTGAAAGCTGCAGAGTATCTATCTATCTGGGAAGCAGACTGTTCGGGTATAATCTGGACTTGGGTGGCTTGCCTTTGTGCTCCTGTGTGAGTTCCACCCTGAAGAGGATAGTTCTGTACTTGACACATGCAAATGCTAAATCCAGTAGCAGCAGGAAGCCTCTGTCATTAACAGTAATTTATGTAATGAAAGCCACCTGGCTGTTTTTTTATAATTAATTGCTTGTAAATAATAAATTTAAATATAATTTATAGTTTTCTAAATTTGATTACTATTTAGAGCCAACATCAAACCCCCCAAATAATGGCAATTCCATGATTGAATTTCATTTTAAGGTAGATATACTTTGGAGAGCTGTGGTAGTAATCTTATCAGGTTCTTCTGCTAGGTTGATTCTAGTTGGAGTGCTCATTTTGAAAGTCTCACTAGTTTAACTTTCATATTGCCACTTCAGTTGACCTTTCTAAATGTATTTCTACTACGTGGAAGAAGTATACCAATTAACAGTGATGCAGGAAAACTCTTCTGAAAAAACAAAAGCTTTTAAAACTGTTTAATAAAATTTCAAATGTATTTGGAAAAGACTGTATAGGGGAGAAGCACGTCAGCACCCGGTATATACTGTGATAATAAGAGGCTTTGCCTCAGAGACTTATCAAACATAAGATCATTAATTTAGGAAGGCTTTATGGTATTTTTCATTATCAGCTGCTAAGGCCTGGTTGTTCTGATATAGTGGAAAATATTGGAGATTCGCATGACTCAAAGAAAAAGGAGGATTCTGAGACCTGTCTTGGTACACTTTCATCAAAAGAGAAAGAGAGGAAGGAAAGAAGGATGGAGTTTCTGATTTTTTTTTAAGGCTGAAATTATGTTTACTGATATCTAAAATGTTCTCAAACTTTATGCACTGGATTTTTAAAATTAATCTCCATCCTAAATGTATCTCCATTTAAGATTATATTCTTTAAATATCTACACAGTTATTTTGCCCTATAGCAGTCTGTCATTGTCAACTATAAAATACATTAGAATCAATAGATTGGAAAATTATATGCCTCTGAGCTAAAATGTAAAATAGAAACACTTTCCTCCATATACATTTTAAAACCATAATTTAGATAACTCAATAATGCTGCTTTATCAGTTGGACTTAATTTTTTAAAATCTAGGATTCTCCATGTTCTGTTTAGAAATCAGATAGATCATGAAAAGCCAAGTTCTGTTAAATAGCAGAATTGCATATGGACTGCTTACAAGATTGAGGGATCAAACGATTAGGTGCCTGTGGTAGCTGAGATTGCCCAGAAGGAGTCACTTGTGGCTTCTGCAATGTGGTCAGAATGGGAGCACCATCAATCACCTCAACAGCAGATATCAGATTTATTCACTGCCTACTCTCCAAGGCCTAATAATCCCTCAAGAATTTAGAATGTTGTTGACTGTCCCCATTTACATCCCTGAAGAAAGAGGCTTTGCAACAGGTGCAGGGGATACTAATTGTAGTGTGTGCTTAATCTGGCCAGAAGGGAGAGGGACTCCAAATTTGGTATCTTAGAGAGCAGAGTGACCTTTTAAAGTCCCAGGATGAGAATTGCCAACAATTGCAGCAGGCTAATTATACCCACGAGGAGTTGTGAAGTGCTTTTAAGTTTTCCTGTACACCTAGCAGTTCACCCACTGGCTTGAAGTCATTAACATATGACAGATGCACTCCCTTTTCAAGGGCTCCTGTGATAAGTTTTGATTGCAGAAGTGGGAATTTGACCTGCAGCTTATCACTTGGTTCATTAGCTTGCTTGAGGACAAGAAGAGCTTTTTCCCCCTTGGTCTTTCTTTTTGACATGAGTGTTATCATACCCATGTTCCAGAAGTCCATCCAACCCTTTCTTTCTACAGATATGAAGTCATAGGAGATAACTTTGATGCTTATTTTTCCAAAGCATATCATATATCCTTGAAGTATTACATATATTTTGTATACAAATGCATAGAATATTGTACATATATTTTATATGATTGTACTTTATGTAAGCATGGGTATTTAAAGGTTTCCAATAACATTATTTTAGAAGTAGCAGCGTCCATACAATTTCTGGGCTTTTTGGTGTGTATGGTGCTGAAAATCCTACTCCGGGCTTCCTGCTTGCTAAACGGGTGCTCAGGTTCAAAGATGATTGTCCCCAGCTGATTTCTGTTGTTTTAATAGAAATCATATGCTTTTTTGGCTTACAAAGATGATAGAACATCTGATATCTATTTTTGCATAAAGTTGACCACATTTTGGAGTTGGTGAGAGAAATGGAATTTGGGTTTTGTCCTAGGGGTCCCTGGGACAGATATGTAGAAAAGAATTTCTTCTGAATAATGTAGAGGTGACCCCCATGAGGAGAGATGGAAACGAAGCATCAGAGCGACTTGTGAAGTAAACCCAGGACTGCAGCACTTCACTGAAATTGCTTTCCGTTACCTGATTGAAAATCATCCAAAACAAGCCATATAGGAGTTTTATGAAAAAAGCTTCGGGGTGAAACAGTCTTGGGTGATTTAATTCCCTCTCATAGTATCTTTGATTCACTTGCTTATGATTTGTGTTTTAGTTCAACAATAGACTACTAGTATACATGCCAAAACTTTATTCAAATTTCTTTTCTGTTGGATTAAAATCTGTTTAAAGGAGTCCTGATTCCCTCAACCTCTAGGGATACATTGCAGATTTTATACCCCCAAAGGGCATAATCATATTTAACTGTGTTCCTGTCAATTACCAGCAACCTCTTTTTGTGCAATTAGGGGGTGGTTAATTTACTGTAAGTAAAGTTGCTACCTGTCTAGCTAGGGATTAACTGAAACAGGTTGGAAATCACAGAGAGACTTTTGGGTTGGATTTAAGGCGGGAGTTAACTTTGTAGCTCTTGACTGCTGTTTTCATTGGCATTCTCTGGGTTAATTTGTGATCTTGGTGACAGCAGGTGTTTTCTTGATCTGGATTCTCAAGGTTATATAAGCTGTGTTGAGGAAAATGATAAGTGTCACTGGAAATGTGTAAGCAGTAAGTCTATTTGTGCTTGGTACCGGTTGACAACGAGCTGGCAGGATTTTCCATTTGTCTCCATTGTTTCCTTTCTGTCTATGATCAGATGGGTGGGAAGTGTGATCAGGACCAGGGTTGTGTTTAGTGGATATCTGATACCTCAGGAAAATAAAACATGGAACAAAATTCATCATGTACTCACAGGAGAATATAAATTTTACAGTGTTTAAAATTAGTTATGGAAGACAGCAAAGACATTAAAGAACATGCTTTCTTTAAAAAATTTCCAGTACAGGAGGTGCCATAAAACACCCTGCATCACGTGACCCAATGGGAATGGTAGTGCATTCCATCTGGAGCTTCATTTCTCTGGAAAAAGCGGGCCCATGAATCATAAACAACTTCTTTGAGGCCTATGTATGCCTGTCTGCCCTCCTCATTTGAGATCTATGTATAGCCATCTGCCCTCCTCAATACTTTCCGTTTCCTCTCTCTCCCCTTATCTTCCTTCTTTCTAAGTTAACTTAGAAGTTACTTTGTTGTATAATGTTAGTTCTTTTTAATTGGTGTTTTTCTCATGGAGATGTGATTCACACACTGTTTACAGTCATTCTCAAAGTTTAGGGAGCTCACTGAGTCAAGTGCTTGCATTTAAAGCCAGGCATAATGGTGTATGTTTGTAATTCCAGTGCTGGGAAATGAGACTTGTGGATCCTGGAGATCCCTGTCTAACCAGCCTGGCCTAATCTGTGAGCCCCAGGGAAAAATGAGAGACCCTTGTCTCAAAAAACAAGGTGGACAGCTTCTGGGAATGACATGTGAGGTTCTGGCCTCCACACATATAGGCTTACATATGTACCCGCACACACGTGCGCCCACACACGTTAACATGCACACACACCTTCATCTTTACCTACCCTCCCCCACAAATGTGTGCAATTCATTGGTTTTTAGTATTTTACAAACTTGTAGATTCATTCCTACTATCTAACTCCAGAACACATCATCCCCTGTAAGGAAGCCTAATCCTCATTTGCAGTGATCCCCCATTTCCACCCCTCAGCCCTAGACAAACACCAGTTCTTACGTATCTGGACTTAGCCTATGAACAATGTTTATATGCAATGTGACTGGCTTCCTCAATGCCAATGTTTCTGAGGTTCATTCATTATGTTGCTGTTCATTGTCTGAATATAACACATTTTTGTTTGGTCCTTGTCAGTTTACAGATCTTTTATTGCTTCTACTTAAGGCTATTGTGAATAGTACTTTTTTAAACATTAGCATATAAATTTTAGATACTTTGAATAGAATTTTTGAGTCATATCACTTAACATTTTGAGGAACTGTCTAATAATTGTCCAAAGTGGCTACACTTTTATGTTTCCATCAGTAACTTATGAAGGTATCACATTTTCAACATCCTCAAACTTGCATATTATCTATCTTCTGGATTGTAGAAACTTCTAGCATGTGTGATAGTCTCAGTACAGTTTGAATTTCTATTTCGTTGATGATGATGATGACCTTTTTTTTTCTTTTTCTTTTAGAGATAGGGTCTCCCTGTAGCCCCAGCTGACCTGGAACTCAGTATGTAGACCAGGCTGGCCTTGATCTCAGAGAGATCTGCCTGCCTCTGCCTCTTGTGTGCTGGGATTAAAGGTGTGTACCACTATACCTGGCTGATGTTTAAATGTGCTTAATTATTGAGTTGTAAGATTCTTTGCCTATTTTTCATATAAATCCCTGATACTCACAAGTGTTCTTCCTAGTCGTATTTTTTTATATATTTCTGTGGTGGTGTTCTTAAATTCTCCTTTCAAATTGTTCTTCCTGAAGGGAGGAACAGATGATGGCTGTAGCAAATCTGTAATCTTCCTATATGGAAACCATTATTAATCTTTAGTGAAGTTTTTACTATATAACAAACTCTTTTGATAAAAGTTGCTTTTCTTTAGATATGGGAGGTATTTAAAAAAAATGCTTGGCAAGCAATTTCCTGAATATAATTTAAAGGTTAGACATGCTTTAGTATTTTCTTTTTTTAACTGTGCCTTTTAAAATTATTCACATAAATATATCTCGATCATGCCATCTAAACTAAATGATATTTTGATCTGGGTTGTTAGTAAGATGCTAAAAATTAAAGAAACACACAAAAAATATGATGTTGAAAACACACTCTATCCTGGGATCTAGACCAGCCTCAAGCTGGCCCCTCACCTCTGTTTTGTATGAGTGTTCGTGACATAGTCGGTCATGGGCAGAACTCTTCTAGACCTTTAGTTTAACCATGTGAAGAACGAGTTCCTTCTTTCACACAGGAATACAGTGAAGATTAAGGGCTGGGTGAAGCTTTCAAGAGGGACTTAGTGCCAAGGTAATACCCTGCCAGTCTGGATGCTGATGTTCTCTTAGAGCTGAGAAAGGAAACACTACAGTCTCTGGGAAAGAAATCAAATGGATGCTTCTCATTTATGCAGCCTTCTGTATCACTCACCTGATTTCTGGCTCACTTTAGATCTCTGGCTTTTCAGAACAGGGTATTAACCTGAAACTGCTCTGGCTGAGTATTACCTCCTGGGGGTGGGGGGGTGTTGCTCAAAGAGTTGTTATGTTACTAAAATAGTTTGTAAGCAGCTTCTAAGAAACAGTTCCCAACCTGTAAGCTTGAGAAATTTGCAATCAGGAAGCAATTCTTTGAATTAGAGGCAAAGCAGGTGGCAACTGTCGCAAAGCCCAGTTTGCTTGATGTGCTGTTTGGTGAAAGCAGGGGAGCATGCTGGGATTATATTGTGGAGATGCAGCCAAGTGTTTGATTTTTATGTCATGTCACCTCTTTTAAGTGGCTTAACCAAGGAAGATTCTTAAATGTGCTTTTATAAATTGTTTCAATTGTGTACTGTGCAAACAGTATAAATGTGTGGTTATCACGACTCTTTCTGGCTGCAGTTGGGCAGTGTATCATCTGCTTTGGATGGTTAATGAGATATTGGCTTTTGTACTATTTATCTTATGAAAATATGAGTAGCTTTCTTTCACATCTTATTCTTTTGCCACACTTAATCTTTGATTTGGATTGATACATACATAGCTCTGGAGGTAGAATGTATATTTTATTTTATGTGGAGGGCCAGTAAGAACATATAAAGTCCAGTTTTCAAGTAGATTCTATCTTCAATTAGACAAAGATGTCTGCCTTCTTTGACTGCCCCCTCAAGAAAATTAAGTGTCCACAAAACTGGTGACCTGTTTTTAAGAGAACTTGTAACGTCTTTCTAAATGAAAAATCATTCCAGCAGTATCTAATATTGGCAATTTTCCTCTGTCTGCTTTTAGAACTTATTGGCCAACCAGGTCAGACATTATTAAAGTTCAAGGGGTCCAGTGGGACAAGTAATGGTTTTGTACTACTATGAATTTTAAATGTTGCCATTTTCATGTGTTACAGCGTCATCGTTTCTCACATGCCACTAAGAATGTATAAAAGTTGTAGACTGGATTCAGGGTCAAGGTTACAAGAGTCATGATGTTCCTCACTCACACTTGTAGAGGTGTGCTACTGACATCATCTGCATACTATTCTGCAGCTAGACTCCTTCTTGAAGCCCTTTGAAAGGTCTTATTATAAGGATAACAGAACACAACATCTGTTCTCTCTGCTGACAGACATTAAGGAGTCTTTCAGTTCTGAGATTCAGTTCTGAAATAATTACATTTGATACTTACAGCAATTTATTTTCTTTTTTATTTCTTTGAGACAGGAAGACAGGGTCTTCCTGTAGTCCCAGCTGGCCTGGAACTCCCTATATGACCGGGCTGGCCTAGATCTCACAGAAGTCCACCCTCTTTCACCTTCCGAGTGCTGTGATTAAAGGCACAAGCTACTATGTCCAGCAGCAATATCTTCTTTCCAGTTCTTTTTCTCAGTTCTGGGGATTGGAACCCAGAGTCTTCCTTGTAATACTTTTTAAAGATAAAACATTGGGCAGGCTAAGCTCCATTATGTGTGTGTGTGTGTGTGTGTGTGTGTGTGTGTGTGTGTGTGCGTTTGTGTGTCCTTTCCCCAGTACATAGAGTGCTAGCGAATGAGTCTAATCACTGAGTAAGTGGGCTAATTTCTAGTTGTGTAGGTATTTAGTATGCAAAATTACTGAGAAAACTGGAGTTCAGTAGGTTACTCTGAATTGAAGAGAGACTGAGAAGATTCACACAGAATCATAAGGATTGGCTAAGTGAGCACAGGCCTGCCTCCTCTTTGAGACGAAATGCCCATTCTTCATATTCACCTACCTTGTACACGTCAGATGCTTCATTTGTGACATTGGTAAGTATTTCACCAAGAGGATTGTGCCTTGAACTGAAAACATCAAGAAGGCCTTTGCCTCTAACTAAATGGACAATAAAATATTTCATTGGACTCATCTCCAGCCCTCTATTCTGTTATTCACTAGCGATCCGTTACCATAATCATTGGCGAGCACTGTCAAAGGAACAGCATGCCAGGGGTTTGAAATGGCTTGAGTTGCTTAAGAAAAGAGTTGAAGGAAGGCAAGACAGCTTGGATGTGGTGAGTTAAAGTGTAGCTGTGCTGTGTCATTGATGAGCATAGCAGTTTCATTTCTGATTGTTGAGTTCACTACATAAATGCCTTGCCCATGACAGCTGCTGCTCCCCCATGCTTCCATTGTGTTAGAACCCTTGGTTTGGACCCAGGTGTATCACAGTTCCCACGCAGTCTTTACAGCCACAGAACTGAGTACTGGCTACTGGGAAGCATGTGCATACAGATTTCATGGGGTAGCTTCATGAAGGTTTCATGTGGAACCTTCCTTAGGAGAAGCCCTCATGTGCTTCTTCAGGGTCCTTCCCAGGTCTTGTTGTCTGGAGCAGACTTCACATTCTGTGTATATATTCAGAGGTGGTGAGACCCACACCCTAGAGGTGGACTGCTGAGTTAGAGCCTGAATCTCAGGGGCATCCAGGAGCAGAATTGCTATGAAGAAAGACACAAATTCTACTGGAAAAGACCCAAATTACTGTCCTGTTCAATCCAGTTACTTTGAATTTTCTGAGCCTTGTAGCAGACCTTCATGCTGTCTGCAGAAGACATGGATGTACTGGGTTTTATCAGATTGGATCCCTGAGGTGCAGATCAAAGAGTGGCTGAACCCACCAAGTTCCCGTCAACTTCAGAGCTCTTTCAAACTGTGCACCTTCCTGATGACTGGTGAGGTGTGGGGACTGTGGGGTTAGCACTTCACCTCTCTCCCACTGGTTCTGCATTTCTTACTGAGTCAAGAGTCAATACAGCTTTTCCAGGCTCCGTATGTTTTCTTTCTGGTTCCTGTTAACATAGAGATTCTGATTTGGGTGAAGTAACTAAGTCTGAGCTAAGGAAGAGATAACAGAGCTCCTTTGTAAGTATCTGTACTTATATTCTGCCTATAGCATCTTTTCCCTGCAATTTTTTTTTCTTTTTACTGACATCTTCAAAAAGAGATAATTGGGCCTAGATAGATGTCTCAGTGGTTAAGAGCATTGGCTGCACTTGCAGAGGACCAGGATTCAATTCCCAGCACCCACATGGCAGCTAACAACTGTCTGTAACTCCAGTTCCAGGGGATCCAACATCCTCTTCTGACCTTTTCAGGCATTGTGCGACATGGGTGCACTTACACACATGCAGGCAATGCAGATATACATAAAATAAAAGTAATAAATAAAATATTAACAGAAAAGATTGTTATGAGTTTTGTGATATTGTAATCATTTTCTCAAGTGATGACAAAAGCCAAATCATACTAGGTTCATGTGTTTTTGGTGTGGTCACAACTTCTGAGTCTTAAAAGCATACAGTGTTTCATGCTTGGGAAGCCATTGTTAGCAATGGCTTCTGATGTGAGCCCACACATGCCATCTCAGCAAATGTCTATTCTCCCTGAGTGCGAGCTGAAATGTTTGTTTTCTCTTAAAATGCATATGTTTGCTTTGAGGGTGCATGAATGGAAGGAGTGTGGCCTTTCTTCAAGTTATTACATGAAGAGTTACTGTGTGTAAAGCAGATGCGAAGTTAAAGATGCAAAAGGATTTCCCTGCTAAGGGACTCAGTGTTTAATGGACACGCAGATGAAGAAAACTTGAGATTAAAATTCAGTCCCAGACTTATTTATTGCTTCCCTAAATCAGAAGCCTGGAGGGTTTCATAAACTATTTTTCTTTTTAAAAAGTTTTTTCTTAGGGCTGGAGAGATGACTCAGCAGTTAAAAGTATTGGCTGCTCTTACAGAGGATCTGGGTTCAATTCCCACCACTCACACAGCAGCTTACAACTGTCTGGAACTCCAGTTCCAGGGGATCTGTGGGTACACCTCCATACGTGCAAGCCATATACTCATACACATAAAAATAATAAAATATTTTTTAAAAGTTTTTTCTTTGATACTTTTTGTTTCATTTTATTTATTTTGTGCTTGTGTATGCACACACACGAACAGACATGCCACATATGGAGGTCAGAGGACAATCTGTGGAAGTCAGTTTCTTCCTCTACCATGTGGGTCTCCAGGGTTGAATTCAGGTCATCAGGCTTGACTGTAAGTATCTTTACCCACTGATCCTTCTCACTGGCCCTTATAAACTCTAAGACCGAAGCTATTTTACTGAATGGTTTTAAAACAGTAGTAACAGTCCTTCCTCCACCAATGTCCAAAGAGAGGTCCTTCAATGTACATTCTAGAATACTCCAGATTTACATTTTATAGACAAAACTTTTCTGTTTGTTGTTTGTTTTTTATTCAAAATCACTCTTCATCCTGTGAGTTTCTTCCTGGGCCATTGCATAAGTCAGTTTCAGCTTACTGTCATCATTTTAGAAATTCTCAGGTATCTTCCATATTTTTATTCTAAAGGTAATTCTAAGAATAGCATTCACCTTTTCAGAGTTTCTACTGAGTCTAATGTTGGGCTAACGAAAGAATATAGAGACAGCATTAATGCCAGGATATGACAGTATAGAAAATGCAGGACTGGGGCACAGATCCCGGGGATCTCACATCATGGTCGGGAATATGGATCTTATTCGCTTAGGACACAGCAGGAAGGTGACCTACAGGAGCAAGTCAGAGGACTGGAATCCCAACATTGAGTTTGAGACCCTCTGTCCTGGGACTCTGGTCGTGTGCCGTCAATTTTTTTAGGCCTGCATTTTCTAATTTGTATGTAGTAAGATCAGCCTTGTCCAACTATGTTCACTATATTAGACGAATATAATATATATGGAATTGTAAAGTATATCTTTTTCTGAAAAAAACATTAAAATATTAATTTTGTAATCCTCTTTGTATGCCTCTTAGAAGGGGCATATTTATTTATTGTTGAAATTGTGAGAAGGGTGATATTTGATATAATAGTCAAGGAAAGCTTTTGTTGGCTGATCTAACAAGTTCAGGGTTTTTGTTTGTTTTGTTTCTGGGGGCTTTTAGTAGAATTGCTTTGGTCCAAGAATTCCTAACTAAGCAAAATCTTTCATTCTGCTGGATTTAGTGAGACCATAAATTAGCTCACAGGGAAAGTATTTTTCTTTGATACAATTCATTGAAATGATGATTACCCATAAGTGGTTAGAATTTTATGTGTGCAAAATGAGGAAAAACTTTGGAAAAACAGTGTTTATATTTTCCATCACAGTGACACTTGCTTTTGATCTTTTTTTGATTATATTTATACTTGAGAGTGGCCTTCCATATATGTGCCCTAATGGAAAGAGCTGATATTTGAAGTAGGTTTATCTGGTATTTTTTACTGTCACATGTTGGGTTGAGCTGAGTGGGACCCAGTTTTCCTCAGAGTGGGATGGGCTTGAGGGAAGAGGGGAGGGCGATTAGGATGGGCTTGAGGGGAGGGGAGGGCGATGCCTGTAAATCCATCTTCCTCTCTACCCTGTAACCAGTATAGAAGAGTTTGGAAAAAGCCAAAACAGGTGTTTTATAGGTGGGCTAGTATGGGGTCCAGAGAGGCACTGTTTGTGTCAACATGGCGAGATAGAAAGCTCTGACTCGGAGAGGAGTGCCCTTGGGAACAAATTTCTGGCAAGAGCAACTTCTTGAGCAGTTGCAGCCCCTGTTTTACACACAGCACGCACACATGCACGCATGCACACAGGGCCAGAAGGCATATCTGCATATTTATGGGCCTACATTTAAAGAAACATAAGGACAATCAAGCAACGTGGCTTCTGCCTACAACCATAGCACTTGAGACGTGGAGGCGGGAGGATAGAGTTCAAGGTCATCTTTTGATATAGGGAATTAAAGGACAGCTGGGATACATAAGAACCTGCCTGTGGTGGTTTGAATGAGAAATGTCCCCCATAGGCTCAGGTATTTGAACACTTGGTCCCACGCTGGTGGCGCTGCCCGGTGAGGTTTAGGGGGTGTGGCCTTGCTGGAGGAAGTGTGCCCCACTTCCAGTTTGCTCTTTCTGCTTCGTGCTTGTGATTGAAGATGTGGTAGCTCAGCTTCTTCCTCCAGCCGCTTCCCACAGTGCCTTCCCCCTGTCATTATGGACTCTCCCCCAGGAACTGTAAGCCAAAATAAACTCTTTGTTCTTTCAGTTGCTTTTGGTCATGGTGTTTTATCACAGCAACAGAAAGGTGACTAATACACTGTCTCAAAACAATAGCAACAGCAAAACACCAAACGAACCAACCAACTAAACAAAAACAAACAAAAAGGAAATTCAAGAAGAATATATCTGAATCTTTAGCCAAAGCTACTAATGTTCTTCCTGAGTAAGAGCTGGTGTGGACGTCATGAGCAGATGGCAGGGTGAGGTCCACTAGCTCCTGAGGGAGCCAGGCAGGGCTTGGCATTTCTGGTTAGCTTCAGTGTGCACTGCCTCAGGTAGGTCTTGTCACATGATCTTTCTGGCTTCCTCTGGAGTATGAAGTCTCAGGAGGTCATAAAAGAATTTAAGCACCTCAAATCTAAAGCAAGCTTTTAAAAATATTGAAACAGTTCTTTAGATCCACTAATACACTAGGCATATCCAATCCAAATTTGGGGAGAATTATATACAATAATATGATGTAATCTGCAGGTCTAGAGGACGGGGGTCCGTGGTAGGATGTCAGTTTTGTGATTTTTGGTTGTGCACTGCATCCTGGGACCCGACCTAAAACCCAGCGACAGTTTTAGGATATCATATACATACTGAAAAAAAGTATTTTCACATTTAAATTTCCATTCCCTATGTAAATAGGGTTTAATGTAAATAACATTAAAACCAGAGAAAATCACCTGTAATTAAATCAATCCTTATTTTAAAAAGTTGTACCTTTTCTTTAGACCTTGAGTTTATGTGTTCTTGTTACTTAAAACTGTAGTGTCAATATCACTTTTTTCAGTTCAAACTATAACCCAATCTGTATTTATATAAATTAAATAGTTGTATGTTACCTTTACTGAGGCGAATTCTCACCTATTAAGTAGAACTGTAATAGTGAATAATAGTGAACTTTTTTCTTTCTTCCCTCCTTCCTTCCCTCCTTTCTTCTTCCTTCCTTCTTTTCTAAATTTAATTTTTTAGTTTAGAGGATCAAATTCAAGTCCTTACACATGCTTGGTAAGCGTGTACCGATGTAGGATCTGTTCCTTAGGCGTTGCATTCGGGATAAGGAGTTCTCCATGGTGGTGGTGGGGAAGCCCTCAGTGTGCTAGGCAGAACCCTGGAGGCTGCTTGCTCTGGTGTCTGAGGGACCATTCCTACGATCTGGAGTTATTCTTGATTACGATGTCTCTGAGCCTGATATTCAGAAACTTTTAGTAAATACTGTTACTAAAACTAGATTGGGTAGATTTAAGTTCTTTGCAACTAAGAGTCTTGTGATGCCTCGGTGTGCTGGTTCTGGAAAGTGGTTTATCAGTTGGAGCAGTGATTAAGAGCTTAGAACCTAAAGCTAGGCTATATTTACATTTTGACTGTGTTCATTTGGATTACAAACTTCACTCCCTTTTGTTTGGGAGTACTCAGTTTTTTGTTTGTTTGCTTTTTGTTATTGTTGTTGAGACAGGGTCTCAGCAGGTAGCCCCTGCTGGCCTGGAACTTGCTGCTCTCTAACTCACAGAGATCTTCCTGCTTCTTAGGCACCACCACTCCAGGCCTTCTGGGTTTCTTAAATGGTGGTACTGCTTTTATTATCACAGTGATGACTAGATGAAACAGAGCTTGGTTCCCAATAGTCTGTGAATGTCACTGTTTTTATGATTATAAACTCCAAGGCAGTAGGTGTTTACTGGATGCCCACTCTTCATTGGCATTCAGTGGAAATAGGGAAAAGTTAGCGCATGGAATGATCTAGCAAAGCCTATTTGTGACTGACCTCCATTTCTGCTTCTCTGGTGTCCTTACGATGCAAGGGAAGTGGGAAAGCATTCCCCATGGTGTGTGACGAGTCTGTTGGAGTCGGTGATAGTGCTGAGAGTAACTGCCAAAGGATTCGATTGTGAATCAAGAAAAGACTTGTGGTATGATTTAAAATTTTTGTTTCACAAGGGAAGGGCTTAATGCATCTTAAGGCATTCCATTTGTTGTTTTACCCTTGCCAGCATTTATTATTAAAGTGGGTGGTTGTGGAATAATTATAGTCTATATCATGATGATGTTTCTAGAGAAGACTGGAAATCTGCAGTGTTCTCAAGCTAATGCAGTAGGGAACACATGGCATCTGTTGAGGTTTCAGATAGTTTGCCTGACCTCTTAAGAGCACCACTGAGGCTATTTGGAAGCACTACAAATTCTGAAACGTGCTTTTATGCTAACGACTGCATCTCCTTGTTAAATTCTTAAATGAAAAGCATGAACATGGTAAATTGGGGTTGAAATGGGAATAGAGACTAAAGGAAAGAGTATGAGATTAAGACCATTCTGTTAAAGTAACAGAACTTATATCTATAAGTTTTATAAATTATAACAATTATGAAATAAAACTAGCCAGTCATTTTTATCAGTTTTATATAAGACCCATAACCTGTGAAATCAAGAAAGGAGAGCACTACATATATTGTACAGAAAAAGATAACAAAATATTAAAGTGGCCTTAAACTACTCTAAACTTAATCTGTGAAAAGGCTGGAAAGTAACTGTTTATTAGGCATAGAGTGGCAATGTTGTTAGACACAGAATTAAACTCAAGCTCTAGATGTTCTTTTTCTTAATGGTGACAGAGTTGACAGAATGACTGGCATTCTTTCAGAATTTCATAAACAGGAAAGTTCTTTGAGATACACTTAATGCATCTGAAATGTAAGCAAACCCAGGGATTATTAGAAAATCAGATGAAAAAGAGTTGAACACATGGAATAAAATTTGATGGATTCATAAAGCCTTATATATGAACCAAGCTGATGGAGGCATAGAGTGAGTTTCTGTGGAGATTTTTAGAATCTACTTCCCAAGACAATAGCATCAGAGTTAAATTTCAGAGACAGCCTAGCTCAGCCCTAGAATTTGAAAAATTAATTACCTAGTTGAAAATATTGGCAGTCAGTGATTAAACCCTCATGCTCACACTGCAGCCTGTTGTATAAGGTCCCAGTCTCTGCTGCCACAGTGGTGGAAACGACAGAACATTTTCTTACAAGTTCAGAGGCTACGAGTCTGAGATCAGGGTCCAGGGTGGCCTGGTTATGGTGACGGTCTACCAATGGCTGCTTTCTTTCTCCCTGTGTTCTTGAGTGGCCTTTCTTCCTTGAGTGCACCTGGATCTCCTCTCTCTTTTCTCAAGAGGCCACTAATCCCATCATGATTTCATGATGTGACTTCATCAAAGCCAGATTATTTCCTAGAGACCTCATCTACAGGTGCTATCACACTGGGGATTATTTCTTCAACATGGGAAAATTCTGTCCATAGCACCTGTTAATGCTTTGGGGTGAGTTTAAGCTGTGGGATGACTCTTTGGGGTTATCTGTAGTCATGACTGGAGTCTAGTTTCATTTTCTCAGATACTGTTGTCATTGATGTTTAATGTTTTCCTTTTATATTTACCATTATTTTCCTACTATTAAGGTCATATTTAAGTATATCTAATCAGATTCTAATATAATTTTATTTAAAATGAGCTCTGT
>NW_008360323.1:3214791-3240620 GCF_000622305.1 Nannospalax galili | reverse complement strand
AAAAGATACATGTTAAGATTATATGTAGTGAATGATGCTTATATGTTATTTATTATATAAATAATATATAAATTTGTGGTATTCCAGGCTAGCATGAGTTCACAGTACAGTGGTTAAGGTGATGTCTTAGGACTTACAAATATTTTAAAATTTTTATTAATTTATTAATTTTCATGCAGTTAAATTTACCCTTCTTGTATAATTTCTGAGTTTTGATAAGCACATTGCTGCTATGTCATAATAACCATAAATTGAATGTTAAGCACATCTATCCCTTTGCTACAGCCTGACTGTATCTCCTAAAATTCATATGCTGCAATTTAAGTACCACTGTCATAATACTGAGATTCTGTTGTTCAGAGGCAAAGCCCTCATGGATGAGCCGGGGCCTTATTAAAGGACTTGAGGCCACAAGATAGCTCTGAGGTTAAGAGCAGAAGGGTCAAGTTTGTTTCCCAGCACCCATGTTGGATGGCTCACACCAGCCTGTAACTCCATTTCCATGGGACTCAATGCCTTCTTCTGGACTTTGTGGGCACCAGCACTCATACGTGTGCACGCACAAACACACAGACACACACACACACACACACACACACACACACAAAATTACAATGAATTTTTTGATGTGGGGGCAGCTCCTGACAGTGTCTTCATGCTCTCACTTCCCATTTGCTGTGAAGACACTGCATTGTTCTATCTGTAAGATGCAGGTGCAAGGTACTGTCTCAGGGACCAAAACAGCTCCCACCAAACACTGAATTTTCAGTACCTCAATTTTGGACTTCCCAGTCTCCAGAATTATGAAAAAGAGATTTAAGTTCTTCATAAATTTCCTAGTCCTGGTTTTCTTTGTTTTTTGTTTTGTTTTTTTATTTGTTATAATAGCCCAAATGAGCCAAAACACTGCTTAAAAGTGCCTTTTGCCTCTTTTGTTTCCTCCTATCTCTAGCACCCAAGAACTCTTGATCAGCTTTCTGACACACACACACAGACACACAGACACAGACACAGATATGTGCACACACACACATACACACACACACATACCTCCCCACCTCAGGATGTCCTAAAAATTGAATCCTGTGGGATATAGCCTTTTGAGTGTGACTTCCTGTTTTACTGTACCCATGTGCTTATCCATCTTGCTGTAGGCATTACTGCAGACAACAGTTTTGTTGGAAACAACAGTTTGTTAATTTATTCTGCTGGTAAACGATGTCTGTGCAGTTTGCAATATACAAAGTGGCACAAACTTTTTTTAAAGGACTTTGAAAAGTTAAAACTGAGTGTGTCAGAATGGATCATATCCAGACTTTCATCACACTTGATTTTGGTAAGGTTTGAGGACTTTGAGATTTGATATTTATAGAGATGTTGAACTTGAGTTAATGCTGTAGTGAGCTGAGACTTTGTGGGACATTGGGATGAAGTAAGAATATTTTGTATGTGGGGAAGATGTGAATCTTTGGGGTCAAAAGACAGATACTGGTAGGCTGAAAAACATGATCACCTTAAACATGTGAAACTTTAAACTATGTAACCTATAAGTATAGTAGATATTTGAAGTCTTTGCTGATGAGAGAAGATTATCCTGTATTAGGGTGGATCCTATACAAAATGCATGTCAGGGAGAGGTCTCCCACCACACATGGAAGCCAAAGTGAAGATAGAACAGATACATTTGAAGATGTTGCTTTTGAAATTTGCATGAAGCAGCCACAAGTTAAGGAATGCTGGGAGCCACCAGGAGCTGAACCTGACCATGGGGATTCTTGTCTAGAACATTAATTTTGGCCCAGTGATATTGATTTTATCACTGAATTATGAGAATAAATTTCTGTTGTCTTCAGCATTCAAGTTTTGTGTTACTTTTTCATGGCAACCACAAGAAATAAGAGTTCAGCAGTAGTTTGATGTTTAGTTTTGTTTGTTTGGCATTACAGCTGAAGGACTGGAGGTACAGCACAAGGATAGAGGACTGACCTAGCACGTGATTTGCAGCATCATACATGTGCACGCACACCTTTCTTTTGCAAATGCCTTTCTAAAACCAAACTCATTTTAAGAATTAGATGTACTCTGTTTTCCTTAACACTAGGTCACCATGATAAAAATCTTATGAGCCAAATGCAGCCTGATTACCTTAAATCTTAATAAACATTTTAATGACTCTAGTTTTTGGCCTAGAATGAAATGTCCATTTAGGCCTACATAGAAATATTCAGTTTTAATATGGTTACTGGTCATTATTATTAGGACCTACACAGTTTTTTTCATAAACTATAGTTAAAATTTTAGGACTGTAAGCAGGCTTGAGCTAGGCGTGGTGCTGCACACCTGGAATCCCAGAAGTCTGAAGACTAGGGTGGAAGGTATGTGAGTTTGAGACCAATCTGGTTTACATAGAGACCTTGGTTCAGAACAAAATGAAACAAACAACTACAGCAACAACAACATCTCCCCCCAGTTGAAAGGAGAAATGTAACAAATCTAACCCTTGGAGAACCCAATAAAGTCTTAGGACTTTCAAGATGAAAATAGACTTTAAGGAAGTCATATTTACAGATCATGAAACTAAAACAAAACATAGTGATTTTTTTCTAGATAGATTTTAAACACTGTAAGACTACAGATGATATTCCCTATTGGTACTTTCTTGACAATACAACTGCTTTTTTTTTTCTTGTGATGCTAGGCATCAAACCCAGACTTCACTCCCAAGGCTAGTGATTTACCACTGAGCAGGATCCCCCCGGTCCTGACATATAACTTTTGATGTTCTTTATTGTTTAATAAGTGTTTGTGGAATACACAGAGACGCCTACCAGAAATTTATGAAACTACTAAGAATGGAAAAATGGTTCTAAATCAGGGAAAATTATACATACTCTGGAAAAATAATGACTTTCCAAATTATGAGATCATATTTAAAATTGTGCATTTATACCAGGGGAACAGTGGACTTTCACAGAAGAAAATATTTCATATGTTTGGTTTAACACTCATTTTTTTAAACTGAAGCTTTTATGAGATATGCATATACTATAAACTTCACATTCTAAAACTGCACAATTCTGTAGTTTTTTAGTATATTCATGAAGTTGAGTAGCCCTCACTGCTACCATACTTCAGAACTTGTCATTCTAAAAAGAAACCTCTTACCTATTAGCAAAGTTAAGAGCCCTGTCCTTTCCCCACATAGCCCTGGCAACCACTGATATGTGTTCTGTTATTGTGGGTTTTCTTATTTTGGGCATTTCATATAAATGGAATCATATAATGTTGTCTAGGTTTTCCAGTATTATAGCATAAATCAGAGCTTCAGTTTTTACTGGTGACTATTGCAGTGTGTGGATATAGCACATTACCCATTCATCAACTGATGGGCATTTGGGTTGTTTCTATTCTTACTCTTACGGCTAGTGCTGCATCAAACACTTGTGTGTAGGGTTTGGTGTAGAGACATATTTGAAGTTCTGGACATATCCCAAGGAATGCACTTGCTGGGTCATATAGGAATTCTGTGTTTAATTTTTAAAATTTTGTTTTAATTATTCTCTCTCTCTCGCTGTATATATATATATATGTGTGTATGTATGTATGTATGTACATGTGAGTGCCACAGCGCATGTGTGGCGGTCAGAGGTCAGTTTTCAGAAGTTGGTTCTCTAGTTCCACTGTAGGTTCTGGGGATCAACTCAGATCGTCAGGCTTACATGACAAGTACTTTTACCCACTGAACCTTCTCACTGGACTCTTCTCTCTGTTTTCTAAAAATTCTTTACCATTTTGCCACCCTACTAGCTGTATATAAGGTTCCCAGTTTCCCTATACCCTTGCCAACACTTGTTAATGTCTATGTTTTTTTTTCCAAAGTGCGTGTAAATTAGTATTAATTTGGGTTTAATTTGCCTTCCCCAATGACTAATAATGCTGTTAAGTATTTTTTTAATGTGCTGATAAGCATTTTTTTGTCTTCTTGGGAGAAATGTCTATTAAACTTTTTTGTCTATTTTAAAATTAGGCTTTTTTTCTTCTGTGCATGTTCACTAAGTAAGAATGGGAGAGATGGTATAAGTTCACTTTCTTTGGATTTTTTTCATGCATTCCAGTATGACTATATTTTCACATAACTTGAATATTTATGATTTTCAGTATGAGTTCCTTTCTCCTATAGAATAGACTAGTACAACAAAGTTGGCTGTAAAGTCCATTTTTTTCCGTTGATTTATATAATGGGAAAGGAGATGTTTCTTTACAAAACCATAAACCACTAAATGACTAGGAATGATAAAAAAAAAACACTTTTCCAAGGCATAAAATTATTTCACCATAAAATCTACAGTCATATTCAGCATATTATAAAGCTCTACAAATCTTGACATAGCTATTTGAATTTGTGACAGTTTATCACCCAAGTCAAGAACCTTCAGCCTAGCACCAGCTGACAGCTCTGTTTAAGACTGAGAGTCCTTAAGAAGGGAGAATTTCTTTTGGAGGTGACAAATAGGAACTTGGAGGTTTAAGGACAATTGTTGATACAAGTTCTAATGTATTCTACTTTCTTATTTGTGTTAATGGCTTCATTTTGTACATTGGCATGTTCACATTATGATTACTGAAATCATTGAACTATTAAAATTATGACACATTTCCATTTTCCTATTTACTAAGATGACATGATAAAATATTACCCCAATAAGATTCATTTCTAACACAACTTAGTTTTTATTTGATTTACCTGTACCCAGTGTAAAATAATGCTTCATGTGGCCTTGACCAAATTATCTAGTCTCTGACAGCTTTAATTTGTGTCACTTCTAAAGAGAAAAAGAGGTTGAGCTTAATCTGAAAATCTCCAGAAATATATTTTTACTGAAATAACGTGATTTAATAGTGATAGCATGTTAGCTAAAAGTATCTCACATCCCATTATTACTGTAAGCTTAGAAGTTTTCCAAGTAGAATAAAGAGGGATAATGATTCAGGACTCCAGAAAGAGCATAGTAATTTATAGCTGTGTAGAGTCTCAGCTGCTTTGGGGTATGAAAGCTGGAAAGAACTGTGAGAGGTTAGAGAGAAGAAACCCAACGCCAGGTGGAGGAAGTGGCTGACTGATAAGTTTGAGCATCAGTCTGTAGGCAACAGACAACAACGTGTGTTTTTTTAAGGTGAGAGAATAACCTGAACCTGAGAAACATCACTGATGTGCTGGAGATTACAGTAGAAGGTGTAGATTCAGGGTGATAGGGAAGTGAACCAGGAGGCTATTCGGTGCTGTAGAGGAGTGGGTTAGATGTGAAATGAGCCTTTTAAAGATTTTATTCTTAAAATTATGTGTACATTTGTGTCTATGTGTGTCTGTTGTGTGAACATGAGTGCCATGGCCTGCAGAGAGTCCAGAGGTGTCCCATCCTCCTAGAGCTGGAGTGGAGCTAAAGGCAGTTGTGGGCTACCTGACGTGGGTTCTGGGTCTCTGTAAGAGCAGCAAGTGCTTTTGACTCTGAGCCATCTCTCCAACCCTGAAATGAGCATTTTTGATGGTAGACTCAATAAGACTTGATGAGTGGTAAGATGTCTTAGGCCTGAGAGAGAGGCAAACATCTAGAATTACCCAGGAGATTCTAGCTCATGTCTCTCTATTTATGGAAGAATTGTTTTAAGGGAGGTGGGATATGAAAGTGTGTTTGTGGGAAAGGAGGGTGGTGCTCAATTTGATTAAAGTGATTTGTGGCCAAATGTTCCTATTAATAACTATAATTAAGAACAGGATCCCCCAACCCCCTCTATATGTTTCATGTATGTTTATGTATTTGGGAACTATGGGAGTAGTTGTTGGTAGCACAGCCTGGTCAGGGTTACTCAGGTTAGCATGCAGGATGAAAAGAGAAAGAAGCTGAAGAGAAAGAACTCTGGAAATTTCCAGGAAAGAGAGCCAACAGTCAGTCAAAGAAAAATAAGAGAAAACTTGCGAAAGGAAGATAAGAGGAAAGTTTTCCCAGGAATCCAGAGAAGGAAGGACTTTTTAAAGAACAGATGAATGAAGGAACAAATGTTGCAGAGTTCAGGTAGCAGAAGTGTGGTATTAAAACTTGAAAATGAAACATCGCCTTCATTCATTCATCCTTCATTCATCTGAGCTCATTTTATTGAGCACTTGATTCCCAGCTGGTGGTTATTTTGGAAGGTGCTGGAAACTTTAGAAGGTGGGAACTAATTCGGGAAGCAGGTCAGTAGGGATGTCTCCTTGAAGGTTCTATCTGATCCCCCTCCCTTTTTCTTTCTTGTTCCTATCCTCTAGGGGGTGGATACACCTTCTTGCCCATGATCCTGCTGCCTTCACGCTCTGCCTAAGGATGGGGGCTGAGCAACCAAGGACTAAAGCCTCAGAAACCATAAACCAAAATGACTGTTTCCTTTGACAGCTGTTTTCGTAGGTGTTCAGGTTGCAACTATTCGAGTAAGTAAACACGAAATAAGAGACAGTGACAGAGGAATGAGGCAGCCAACCTCCAGGGGCCTGGATGTGCAGTGCCTGGACGCGCAGGCTCCCAAAAGACTGAATGCATGTGATGGACCATGTAAGGACCTTTATCAAACAAGATGAATATTTACCTGGCCATAGATGATTCTATTTTGATCTCAAAATACTAAACTTAGGACTTGGCAAGTAAGAAAGAAAACAATTGGAGAGCCAAGATGGTGGTGGTATATTCAGAACATTGGTGGCTGTGACCACTCACAGCACAAGGACTTAAACCATGTGTCTTTGTTAGCTTTTCTATTGCTGTGACAAAACATTCTAACTCATACCAACTTGGGGAGCAAAGGGTTTATTTTGGCTTACATTTCCTAGGTCGCAGTTCATCACTGAGGTAGCCCAAGGTAGGAACTCAGGGCAGGAACCTGGAGGCAGGAGCTGGAGCACAGGCCATGAAGGAATGCTGCTTACTGGCTTGGTCCCCTGGCCTGGGTTAACCTGCTTTGTTATACAATATAGGACTACCTGCCCAAAGGTGGCACTGCCCACAGTGTGCTGGGCCCTCCCACATCACTCAACAATTAGGAAAATGCCTCACAGACATGGCCACAGGCCAGTTCAAAGGAGGCAGTTCCCCATTTGCAGCCCTCTCTACCCAGGTGTGTCAAGTTGACAACCAAAACTATCCAGCACACCATGATTCCAGGCTTCTTCATCTTATTAAAACTATTGATGCTTTTATATTGATACCAAAATTCTGAACTCAGAACTTGACAAATAAGAAGGAAAATAATGGGGGAGCCAAGATAATGGAGCTGCACTGGCCTGACCACCCTCACACCCCAGTAGCATGTCTGGTTGGCCAACCACAGTCATCACCCAGTGGTTGTCAAGACCTGGTCCTCACCAACATTAGGCATCTGCGAAGTCTACAGATTTCAGCAAATAAACCAGAGGACACTGGTGTCAAGTTGTGTGAAGCTGTGAAACCTCCCAATTGCCACTCAGAGAATCGGGGATTGGAGGCCTGTTAGCTAAGTGCTGCCTGCTGTGAGGACTGAATTTCTGCTTTTACCCACAGTAAAATCCTATAGGAATCAGACTGTTGGAGAATGCCTTCATCCACAGTGGGGTCATTGTGCTGAGTGAGGCCCCAAAACAGCCAAAGTGTAACCTGCACACAAGGGCTGTGAACAACTGTCTTTGTTAAAGAAAACCAAGTGTTTCTGACTGCCTAGAAAAAGAGAAACCCCTACTTGTCATTTCTAAGTAGTGCATAAGAGAAACAGAAATTAAGAGCAAAAATCCCATTCCAAGAAACCTGGGTGTGTTCTGACCCAACACCACGTGAAAGGAAAGGGAGTTGGCCCTTATTTTGGTACAACTCTTTAAGAATTATAGATCGTGACACTCTAATGAGATATGATTTCTCCAGCACCCAGCTCAGATGGGTTATGTAAGATGGGTGAGGTTTTTCATTTGCTACTAGAAGACATGTAGTGGAGGTGGGGGGAGGTGAGGGCTGGTAGAGTAAGGGTGGAGATGGGGAGGAAAATTCTTGAATCAATAAAATTTCTCTTAAATTTAAAAAAAGTAAATAAACACATGGTTTGGGGATTGAGTGGTTTAGAAGTCTATGAATTTGGCTTGTTTTGAGGGGTAGGGCAGAAGTCTGATTGCTGTGAGGTAGAGGCTTAATAGGATTTATGGAATCAAAGGTCTGTGTGGCCAAAGATGTAGTGATGGAAAAGAAATGATAAGCAGCTAGACATCATGGAACATCCTGTAATCCCAACACTCAAAAAAACGAAGACGGATGATTGAAAGGTTGTGGTATAGGAAGATAAAAACATACCTGAAGAAAATGCAAAATAGACAGAGGAGAGAAAGAACTAGAAGAAAGTTGAATTTTAAGCAGTAACACAAATAGCATGAATATCTTCACATACAGGGCTTTATCAGGTCTCACCTCTGTTAGCTTTTTCTGTCATAATGAAATTATTATAAGCTTAATTTAAAGCTCTCATGGTATAGTTGAATCTGATTTATTAAAGAAACATATCATTGCAGGAAGAAAAGCTGAAATTTAAAAAGATGACCTGTAAACATTTCTTATGAGTTTATTATTTATATAATTTGTTAAGTTATCAGATTATTTAGGAGAAAAATGACCAGAAGTCTGGCTTACTGTTGAAATTACGACTCTATTGCTCAGGCTTCCTGTTGCATATCTGATTTATGTTATGGATTTTTCTAAAAAGTTAATACTTAAATTTAATTAGAAAGGTAAGAAGTATAGATACCAAGACTGTGATTAAAGCCAGATATTTAGAAAAAGGGCAGACTTAGAGCAGAAGAGAATCTGAGAGACCAATATCTTTGGCATCTCCTCAGTACTTTCCTGTGTGCTAACCTGTTTAGCTTCATTATGAAATACAGCTCAAGAGACAAACCAGTGGGGATACTATAATCAGCTCTTGGATCTCCCTGTTTGTGTTTCCATGCTTCTTCCTTTCACAGAAATGAAGCACTCTAACACTTATACATTGCTTTTCCCGGGCAGATTTGTATGGTTTTAGTTCATTAGTGGACTCTTAATGAAACACCCGACCTCTACCATCCTTCCCCGCTCCTTCACCAATGGAGGTGGCCACTGCTGAGCTGAGTGTTGCTGGTCTCATTCTTCTACCACATCTGTGTATGTGAAAAATAACCATATTTTGCAGTTTTATGTTTTGTATAATTCATGCCAATATAGATACCACTCTGTAATATGCTTTTCTTGATAAATATTGTATTTTTAAGATTTGTTCATATCTGCTAGTATAAGCTCCCCATTTTGTGCTTTTCTGAATTGGTGAAATAGTCCCAAGTGTATATTCTAACTTATCTGAAAATAATTATTCCCTGCTCTGTAGAAGACGGTGCAAACGTGCCGGATTGTAGCAGATGTGCTAGAACTTTGTACAGGAAGCTCCATCCCTTTCTCTTTTCTTCTTGTGTCCAAGCAGCAGTATAGCTTTCTCCTAAGCTTTGATTTTACCATTGTTACTGCTCCATTTTGCACATTTTCATTGTTACTTCGTATTTTCTATAAGTTACTTAATTTTGAAGATAAGATTTAGGGAGGCCTACTCTTTAAATTATTAAATTCTAATTAATTTACTCTTTAATCAGATGTTGTCAGGCCCTGAGCAGTACTTTTTGACAACATTTTCAGACCAGAGAACAAACCTTAGAAGTCAGGTCCAACTCAAAATGTCTTTGGGATGGAAACATAAACACATGTCATCTTAAGAGTAAGTATAAACTAAATCCAATGAACTCTAAGGAATACTTTCAATTTTACCTGATTGGTACCAAAGTTAATGCCTCTCTGGAGAAAAATAACCTCATTCTAGTCTTTACATTTTTAATAGGCAGTTTTTCAAATAGTTTTCCACTATTACAAAGATATTTTTAGAATCCTCCTGTGTTCAAGGAGTTGAAGCAAGAATGAACCATTCTACCTGAAACTTATGTGAAAAGGAGTCACATAGGCAACTTAGAACTGAAAAATACGTGGATTTCTCACTGGAGGAATTTATCAGTAAATTAGACATCAGTGAAGAGAGATTTTCTGCACTGGAAGATAGCAGACATGAAACTAACTAGAATGTAGCACAGAATAACAAAAGGAGGAACATGTGAAGAGGGAGTAAGAGAGAAGATGAGAAGATGGGGCTGAAGGGAAGAAAGAATGAGAGAAGAGGGAAGGCCCACAGCCACTGGGAGTCTCGGGAGGAGCAGAAGTTAAGTTTGAAGAAATCATGGTTGAGCACATTTTCAAAACAATGAAAGATACTCAGCCACATATTTAAGTCCAACAAATCCTAAGCAGAATTTTCTAGTTAAGCCCCCTGAAAACCAGAGATAACAGAAAGACTTAAAAATAAGTGAAGGAACAAGACACATTATAATTTTTAAAAGCCAGAATTTGACTATTACTTAATATCAACAGTAGATGTGAGTTTATAAGAGTTAGTAAAAGAAGATGATTACAAATTGAAGAATGGGGAAGGAAGGATTGAAGAGTGATGAAATGGTACCTCTGGGGCTACATCTGAAGGAGCAGAGACTGTGATAAAACAATAAAAATGTCTTGTGAGATTGAAGATATATGTAAATGTAAGACAACCTCTTATAATCAGGAAATTATACATTGTGTCATAAGATTTTTGTATATTCCAGGCACACATAATCAGCAATTAATAGCAACTTTCAATAATTTGGGGATGCATCTGGCTGTCTAAAATAATAAGAATAATAAAAATGTCTAACTTGTAAGTTGCAAGAGGAAACATACTGAGTAAGCAACAAGTCAAAGAAAACTCAAGGAAGGAGAGTAGTACTTGAAGCAGTTAAAACAGCATTTAGTAGATAAGACAGTTAAACCTGGATGTACCAGTATTTACACAGTTAAGCAAAACAGTGGTTTATGGAGGTACAGAAAACCATGTTGGTGAGTGGAACATACTAGAAAGTCTCAACACACACTCTCACTTATTCGCTTTCTTCTGAGGCACTGCTATAACTTTGGGGGCAAATGTTGTGTGGTCAATTGTGTTATTCATAGGAAAAGAATATAAGCAAACCTTGACTCCTGTCTTGACACACAATATTAATTAGAGATAAATCATAGATATAAAAGTCACCACTATTAATCATTTTCTCAAAGAAAGCACATGTGTGTGAGCAGATAAATACAAGACAGAAAGTTAGTAAAACAGAAGGACAGAATTAGTGAGTCAGACGTCATCAAAATGACTTCAGAAGTTGCCACCAGAAATGAAAAGACAAATGGTGAACTGTGGACCAGAGCTGTGATGAGAGTGTACAACTGCTGCAGTGTTGCTAGGTGTTATAAGTTGCTGCAGCTGCTTGAAAAATTACTTGATGATGTCCATTAAAGCTAAAGATCTGCACATCAGGCAGTCCTGGATTCTGCTCTTATGTTTACATGCATTAGAAGTATAGTAAATGCACACAAAGAGACAGCATTAAATTTACAGCACTGATATGCTGTATACAGCAAACCGTACTACAGCAATGAAAGCGGGTGAGTACACCTATGTCAGTGTGGATGCCTCTCATAAATGTGTGGGTTGAGACCAGGTACGAAAGAGTGCATACTAAATATGACACCTTGTAATGTCTGCCAACAGGCAAAGCTGTTCTCTAGAACACTTATTTGTTGTGCTAAACTCTACAGGAAGAATCATGGTGATTGGCGAGGGTGCCTCTCAGGGTTCTGATGATGTG
Source organism: Nannospalax galili (assembly GCF_000622305.1). Lineage (NCBI taxonomy): Eukaryota > Metazoa > Chordata > Mammalia > Rodentia > Spalacidae > Nannospalax > Nannospalax galili. Next base: position 3,228,835 of record NW_008360323.1, on the reverse strand, counting down.
CTGTTTGTTGGACTAAGTGGTGACATGATTTTGTTTCATCTTTTTTTTTAAAAAATACTAATTTATGTACTGTACATTTATTCCATGGCAGATTTTTAATTTTTTTTATTCACAATAGTTTTGAAAGAGTAATTCTGGTAGCATTGATAAATGTGTCCTTAATGATGAAAGTATATTTTTAAAAAGTCTGTTTAACCACTCACAATTTTTAGATATCTCATTTGTGTAAACATGCACACAAATTTGTATTCATCTGACAGACAGACAGACAGACACACACACACAAACACAGGCAGGCTGTAGACTATAGTAAATGCTGACAGTGGATGTGTGGATTTATACTGAATATGCTCTTTAAAGCTGGAAACTCTTCATTAAATATTGGTTTATAAGATTAACAACTTAGAAAAGGCTTTCCTCATTTATTCTTGTGAGAAACAAATGAAAATAATACGTGAGTCAAAAAAATGCATATAGTCAGGTACAAATACCCGAGTCATTAACTGCAGCCAGAATATACCTTGGCTATGAGGAGAATAATGGAAAATGCCTAACACTCATTTTATCCTTGACCATTTCCTTCAGAAAGTTCCTTTATCTTTCAACACAGAAATAAAGTTGTATTTTATGCAGTTAATTAAGAAGATTGCAATTTGATTTTTAAAGAAGAGAATACTATTTAAGTCTATTTAATTTGGTTGAAACACTTGACCTCCTGTGGTTTCAGTTTTCTATCAAAAAGATAACATGTTCTTCCTTCAGGGTTGTTTGGAATGTGCTTCATCTAAATGCTTGAGCAGGGCAATTAGTATATATAACTTGCAGAACCTATTTCTGGGAACTGTTAGGAAAGCAGAATTACCATAGGAATTAAGAATTTAGGAGCCAGGCATGGTGACACATACCTTTAGTTCCAGCCCTTGGGAGGCAGAGGCAGGTGGGTGGATCTCTGTGAGATCTAGGTCAGCCTGGACTACATAGGGAGTTCCAGGCTAGCTGGGCTACAGAGAGACCCTGCCTCAAAACAAACAAACAAACAGACAGACAGACAAACAGAATTTAGGTTCTAAGGCTGGAGAGATGGCTCAGCAGTTAACAGCACTGGGTGCTCATGCAGAGGACCTGGGTTTGGTTCCAAGCATCCACATGGCAGCTCACAACTGTCTGCAACTAGTTCCAAAGGGATCTGATACCCTGTTCTCACCTCTGCGGGCAGTACACACATGTAAGTACACTTACATCACAGAGGCAAAACACTCATACACATAAAATTAAAGTGTCTTTTTTTTTTTAAAAGAAATTTCAGTTCTGGAATTCAATATGGATTTCCCCCCCCCAGCTTATCTAAATGTTTAATGTATGTTTTTACTAAATTTCTTCCTGCATATCTCTATCCTTAAAAATAAGGATATTAGTATGGTGGATGCGGGTAATGAGTTAACCTCCCAGACCTGTACACTGGCCAGTCTGGGCTGTGTGCTTCTCATAGTATGGACCACATGCAGGCAACTGCACACAAAGAAACTAACCATAACAGTACCTCTCCCAGGTGGAGACTTCACAGCCCATCGCCCTTTGCTGGAGGCAATACTCTAGTCATTGCCCTGTCTGTAGCCCTCCTGCAGTGTACTCAATAAACTATTGTTCTATTCTGGTCTATCCAGTGAATTGATTCACTGCCTGCAAGTCCATCTCCTGCTACCATAGTGACTGGCCTACAGTCTTTGGTGCCATAGCTTTGAGATAGTGTGACTCTTTTCCCCTCCCCACCTACTGAGACTCCCTGTGGTACCCCTTCTCAGCATTAGCACACTGGAAGAAAGTGCAAGTACTTGGTTACACCAAAGCTACTTTCCTGCTTTTTAATCCTTGTTCAGATCTTGTTTTAGGTCAGCACCACAGGGACAATCAGCCTGAAAACTCTCTAGCAGAGGTCACTTAGTTCTCTGAAGCCTCCTGTAGTTGAACGAAATCAAAACAGTTTGGAAGCTAGTCCTTCTTGTTGGTATAATATGAGCTGTGCCCTGTTTGGGGCTCCAGCTATTTTTTACTCACTGTGTGCATGACATTTCTCTCTAACTGTGGTTTCACAGAGAAACTTGCTTGCTTCATGAATCTCTGTCCATGGTTTTAGCTGAACTGAACTTGAAGTAATTCCAAGACATTCTCTGGCTAAACACGTTATCCTTGATTTATACAGTGCTCCCCACTCCTGACCAAACTCACTTGGACATGTCCATTCTTGAACTAACTTCTCCAGCTGTCTCCTGTCTTTCTGTTATGGGTACCTGCAAAGGCAGGCATGTGCATTCATTCAGCTTAGCTTCCTTGTGTTTCCAACCAACGCTATGTCATACTGTTAGAAACCCTGAGACAGACGTTCATTCTCTGTACTGTCAATGGTCTGTACAATGATGAGGGTCTCTTCGTCATACATAAATACCAAACATTTTAGTTTCTTATGTAGTTTATACTGATTGGACCTTCATTTGGTCATATTTATCAGAAGTCTGTATTAGTAACCCTACCAGGGTGTTGGATTTGTAGGTCAAGTTCAGGCAAGCCAGGCATGATAGGAAGATTTTATATTTGGAATTAGGTTTTTCAAAGGTACTTTCTGATTTTCAAAGGAAATTGAAGAAAATCGAGTGCCGAATTTGTAGTTGCCTCCAGTCATTTCTCAGTGCTCTTTGACTTACTGGGGTAGTTCTTTAATTATAGATCAGCTTTCCTTAGTAAAGATCAATGGGTTTCCCCCCCTGCCTTTCCCTTCTTCCTTTCTTCTCTCCCCTTCCCTCCCTCCCTCCTTCCTTCCTGTCTGTCTGTCTCTGTCTCCCTCTTGCTCTCCCTCCCTCCCATGCCCCTTTTAACTCCCTCTTTCGATCTGAGACAAGGTCTTACTCTATAGCCCAGGCCAGCCTGGTACTTGCTAGGTAGACCTCAAACTTGCAGCAATCCTCCTGCCTTCACTTCCTGAGTGCTGAATAATGGTATTCAAACAACATTTTTTACATTTGTTCTGGCATGTGTATACATGTGGATATATGTATATACATGTGAGGGTGTATGCATGCGACAACATGCATGTGGAGGTAAGAGGACAACTTTCAGGAGTCAGTTCTCTCCTTATACCATGTAGGGCCAGGGGACTTAACTCAGTTCATTGGGTTTGGTGGCTAGTGCCTTTACCCACTGAGCCACCTTGCTGGCCCTATGGTACTCTCTTTAAAACCTCTTCATGTAATTTGGGCCGGGTGGAGAGGGTCAGAAGCCAAATCCATGATGGTTTCCAGAAGCTGCCAGCGCTGGTGGTGAGTAGACAAATGTGGAGTGGTTTTCATTTCAAACTCTCCAAATTCCTGGTGATATGCTTGAGAGATTCATTCATAAATAGAAAAAATTAATTATTCAGAGAGATTTGGCATACTGTGAAAAATTAACGTGAAGTCTCTTTTACCCTTTAATAAAAGAACTATCAGAAATAGTCACTTTGAAGCTTTAATAAGGCGGATGTATCTACTGAGGGCAGTAAAGCAGAGCAGTAGAGACTGGTGATATTTTAGAGAACTATTCTATTCCCTTTCTAAAGTGAAGAGCTGCAGGAGGAAACCCCCCATTTGGGAAGAAAATTTCCCCGGTTTCTTTACTGCCAAGGATCTTGCACTGTAGCGTCCTACAGGAATAAGACTCACAGCAGTCAGGGAGGGAGGCCCTCTGTGGACCTCTTCTTCTACTTACAAAGCTTGCCATTTTCAGTGGGGCTGTTCCCTTGGTCTCTGTACTACTTCTTGTAAAGACCAGAATTTCCCCCTGAATCTGGGATCGCTAACAAAATGAATCTCAGAATGCTGCCAGTGAGTGAAGTGCATCCTTCCTGCTCTTCCTGGGGATGAACTCTCATTTGTTTGAGGAAAGAAACCTCATTTTCTTGTGGTCCTTTTAAACATCATCTTATACTGCAGTTATCATACACAGTCTTTCCAAGGTTTCAAGAAATCCAAGGGATATGATTCCTTCATTGAGACCATTTATATTTGCCCCTTTCGCTTTTTCTCTCTCCTTGACCTAGCAGCAGGAAGCCTTTGTTTGAGGTGTTCATCTGGAACAACTTTTCCACACTTGTTTTCATGTTCTGTTAGATTACAGGGCAGCAGGCCTACCTTTGAAGCTCCCTTCTCTTTTGTTTCTTTGCTGTGCACTCCAGTAATTAACTTTGTCCTTCTTTTATTTGTTCCAGTCAATCGCAGGCTACTCTGCTGAGCATCTTCTCCCAGGAGTACCAGGTTAGAAGTTTTCTCCTTTGTGAGGGTTGACAGGTGCCTAATTGAATGATGAATGTCCCTTTATTTCTTTGTAATTGAACTGCCAGCTCTCTGATTGGGTTGGAGGATGTTCTCCTTTCCACATGAAGCACCGCCTGCGTCTCAGTGGAGGCCTGCCAAGCCTACCCATCCATCTGTCTAATAACATCTAGCCTTTGCTTATTTGGTGGACCTGTAATAAATTATGCTAAACCATTATTATTCTGACAATAATAATTTCCCTGTGTTGCGTGGCTCCATGTGCTAAATGTTTGCTGACTTGCACTGTCAGGGCTGCTTCCCATTGCTGACAGAGATGATGATAAATGACCACTGCTAGAGTGGCAGAAGGCAAGAGAGGCAGAAAATGGAGTCATTTATCACGAGATGACAGGTGTCAGTCAAGTGGCAAGTCTCTATGGAATTACTTTTTGTAGTTTTCGAATAAGTTGTTTTTAAGCAATGTTCTTCCTGGTTAAAAATGGCAATTGGATTGTAAAACCAGAGTGCAGAGGACTTAGATGGAATTGAATTGAAGGAAAATTAATACAAAGGTTGAAAGAGGGAACAAGTTTTTCTTTGCCCTCTGCAGCCCTAAGCAAACTTATTTAGATTCAATTACTATGACCCTGGTGGCTTTTACATATATACTGTACTGTGGTACAGTTTGAAGATATCCCAGCCAAGCAGCAGAGATTTAAATGCATAGCTTCATAGGGCAGCAGAACGAAAATCCTGCCACCACCCGAATCCCCAAGCCACTATCCATTGTGCCCTGTATGCTTGCTATTGGGATCAAAAAATAATGTCATTGCTGTTCTTAAAACTGATCTGTGACACAACATAGATACTTACATCTGTATTTTGTTTCAGAAACATATTAAGAGAACACATGCCAAACATCACACTCCAGAAGCGATTGAAAGTTACTACCAAAGGTATGAGCTGCTGCCCACTAGAGGTACCACAGCCTCTATTGATTGTGATCATTATTACAGATAAATTAGATTATTAAATTAATTGTTCCTACTGTTTTGTTTTAAGTCTGCTACTTAAAATTTTTAGTATATTTGGGAATGAGTTTTCAAGTGCTTTCTTTTGTATGTCTAAAGAATACGGCGATGGATCGCCAATGTGTGTGTGTGTGTGTGTGTGTGTGTGTGTGTGTCCAGGATGGGATGTAGTTACCTGTTGTTGAATCCTAGTCAGTTACATGAAACTTTTAATAAGTACCCCTCTTGTCTAGATGCATTTATGCATGCCTTACATGCATATGTGTAAGTTATTTTTGTTGAATTTTTGAGATTTTCATACAATATAATGTGATGGTATTTAGAACCTTCCCCTTCCTCCTGCTTCCTTCTGTCATTCCAGTTGCCCACCCACCCCATCAAATACGCAAATTCTTAAATTTTCATTTATTTCTTATTTAGATCAACAAACTGAAAAAGTAAGATTGAATTCATTTGTAGTATTTTAGATTATATTGGGTTAGCATTTTAGATATTTTATAAAGGACATTTATCAAATGCGGACTTGGAGACATATAGTTTTGTACGGCTAACATATTTTAATGAGGGCTTTATATTTCAAAAGAAAACCTGGAATATTAAACCAACACCATAGTGCCCAGGGTACATTTAAATTTCAGCTTTATTTATTATGAACTGTGATAGATTCCAGTCTCTTGTTCTGAAACAAACAGAACCTTTCAAATTGCTCTGATTTTCTTAATTCTGCATATATACTGTTATTCTAATTACTATTCAGTAATTTATGACAACAAATGGTAATGATTGGCATTAGAAATGGTTGGTTTCTTAAACACTTCAAGGACATATTGGAAAGGAAAAGTGGTTGAAATGTACTTCTAAATTATGATAGTCAAGACTGACAGACAGATCCACCTTTATGTGATGTCACTGTTTTCAGATGGATGATTTTTATGCACAAAAATTTTGTGAATGACTTAGACATGTAAAGCATTGATGTCAGGTTTCTGTTAAGTCATTTTAAAGAACTGAGATGTAGTAAAGTTATTGAAATTACATTTTTTAAAAAAGCATTTATTCTGCCACATGGTAAAAAATACTCTTTGTTTTGAGTAGTTGAATGTATTAAAGGTATGTGAGCTATGCCACCCTCCCCCCCAATACTGTGTGAACTCTCTGAACAGGTCATTGTAAAGTTTGAGAAAAGTCATAACCATTTTGATGAAATCTGCATTTAAATTTCAGACAGAGCGTAAATCATACATTATCTAATTAAGAATGAACCATATAGTCCAATAAGACCTGCAGATGCCTTGGCATCTAGACACTCCAAAGAGAGACTGGAAAGTTGGCTTTGTTTTTTTCCATGCTAAGAAATATTTGTTTGCTTGCTTTGAGACAGGATCTCATTATGTGGACTAGGTTGATCTCAAACTTAGTGATCTGCCTGTCTCAGCCACCTCTCCTGAGTGCTATATTATAGACCTGTACCACCACACCTGACTAAAAAGAAATATATTCTCGTTTCTAAACATTATAGCCAGGCTATCATATGAAACCATAGTGTTGTGTACAGATTTAAAGTCTTGTAATGTAGAAAGGAAAATAAAGACAGCATTTCAGAGGAAAGTGTGCTCTTGTCTTAGAAATATGGGGATCTAATAGGTGATAGAGCTCCTCTCTCACATCTATTTGCCTCATTGTAAAGGATTCTTTTTATTTAAATGATTTCTAAAATCATCTGCCTTTAAATTTTTTAGTTTAATTAAAAAGTATAAATGCCAAGCCTAGTAGCAGAGGCTTGAAATCCCAGCTACTGAGAATGATGAGGCAGGAGGATCACAAGTTTACAACCAGCATGGCAACTTAGGAGATCTTGTCTCAAAGTAGAAGAGGGTTTGGGGTGTACCTCAGTGGTAGAGCACTGGCCTAGCATGTGTGAGACCCTGGGTTCAATCCCCAATACACACCCCCCAAAACATATGTTATTATTGATATGTGAAAAAAAAAGTATTATCTGGATAGTTTTAGGTCAGAAATGAAATGTTTGGTTTGGTTTTGTTTTTTATTTTTTTTTGAGACAAGGTCTCCCTGAAGCTCTAGCTGGCCTAGAACATGACCAGGCTGGTGTTGAATTCACCTGCCTCTGCCTCGTGAGTTCTCAGAAATGAAACTTTTAAATGTAGTTACTGAACAATGAACAGTGAGTAGTAGTTAGAATATAGAAATATATTTGTGTTTCTTTACATTTATTTCAATATGAGAGTCACAGCTATTCTGAGGCATTAACATTTACAATAAAACAGGAACTGAGGCTGTAATAAAGGAGACTCAGAAGAAAGCAGTCCTGAGAGTCTCCATCCACCAGCTCTTCCCTCTGTGTCAGTGCGTGGGGGTGGACCATGCTGTCACCCCTCAGACAGACTAGCCTCAATCAGCCTGTTGTTTTATATCTGTAGGTCAACTGTGCTGGGTTTTGCTAAGGTAAATTGGCTTTAAAAGGTTTCTATTTGGTTCAGGCAGTTAGAATAAAGGCAAGTTATGTTTTATCAAAAAATGTCTAAGTAATGTATAAATGTTAATAACAATAGTTTTTTTTCTTTTATAAAAGTAATACTGTGAAAATTAAGCACCTTTGTGATGGCATAGAAAAGAATGAATGATTGTCCATAATGGTGCCACTCAGAGATAACTACTGGTTAAAATTTCATCCCAGTCTTCTGACAACCCAATTTACATAGATAAGGTCATACTATATATGTGATTATGAATACTGAATTTTATCTTGGAAAAATGTGTATGATATATTACTGTTCTGATAAGGTAAATAATACCGTGGGAAACATTGTGATATTTGACTCTGCAGTAGCTACTGGTATGTAACCACTGGTGCAATCAATGTGAACATTTATTTAAGAATTGATTATTTGTTGCTAGAGTTCAGTGTAGACGTGAATTGGTTGTATTCCTTCTAGCAGTATGAGAATCTCTGGGTCTGCATTCCTGCTACTGTTGAGGTTATGTCAGTTGGGACTTCAAAAGTCTGAAGTCACAGGGAGAGCCTTGTGGGTCAGAAAGCCTTCATAGGATCCAAATAGAATAGGAGCATGTTCCCAGGCTTTAGGATTGTTAAGGACATTTTCTTAATTCTGCATGCTGTGTATTTACAGGCAACTCAGTGTTCATTTGAAAGACACCAGCACCTCAGCCTGCATTCATTTGAAAACAGTTCCCTATTCTTTCAAACTGTGCTATTTTATTTCCAAACAGGAATGTTGTTGCTAATATTTATCTTGATTCTTCCAGATTGGCGCTTATAGGCTTTTGTGCACACATATAGTGGTGTGCTAGTTACTTTCTTCATTGTTGTGCCAAAATATCTGGTAAAAGCAACTTAAGAAGGGAAGGGTTTATTTAGGCTCATGGTTCATGAATGTACTATGCCTGGCAGACTTCATGGCACAGGAGGGAGAGGTGGGGACTCCACACATGCGGGCAAACCAGGAAGCAGTACACAGTGAGTTCTGCTCAGCCGACTTCCTCAGTTTATCCAGCCTGGACCCCCGTGCCTAGAACAGTGCCACCTCCATCAGGTTGGGTCTTCCCTCCTCGGTTTAGCCTCCCTGGAAGCGCCTAACACACAACTCTGGGTGACACTAAAATCAGCCAAGTTGACAGTGGAGGTGAATCATCATAAGTGGTCAGATTTCCAAGTTTCCATCATTAGCGAAGTTTAAAAATTGTATTTTCTGCTCTTTCCTTCTCCTGGCTGAGGAAACAACTTTAGTAGCTTACAGAATCAGAACAATGAACAAAAATGTTTTAAATATTTATATGAAAAAGGACTTGTTGAAACCTCATATTGACAGTATATGATAAAACTTGTTTCTGATCACTGATTCCACTGTGACAGTTAATTTCAGTGTGAACTTGGATAGATTGACAGATGCCTAGGAAGATGGTAAAACACTCTTCTTGTTTTGTCTGGAGGTCTTTTCCAGATAAAAATAACTAAGGAGGACTTCCTGCTCGTGGGCCACACCATTCTGTAGTTCCTGGGGCTGAATCTTTGAAGGCCACACCTTGCCTTAACCCCTTCTTCTCTGTCTGTTTCTTGGCTGACACAAGGTGAGCTGCCTCTATCCCCACAATGCTCTTCTGCTAAAAGCAACAGAGCCAGACAGCCACGCTCTGAAACTAGGAGCCAAAATAAATCTTCCCTCCTCTAAGTTGTTTTATTTACTTGAGTACTTGTCACAGCAGCACGAAACTAACACACTCAATTTCTTGTTCAGTTAGCATTGTTTGTTGTGCATAACTGTCCTGCTGGTAATTGACTGTACACATACAACAAGGCATAGTACCTACCTTCAACTGTTCTATATAGTGAGAAAATGGCTGTATGTCAAGTACAGTAAGAGAAACATTAACAGAGGTGTGTCTAGAGAGTACAGTTCAGTTCTGTCAGTTTTCCATGTGGAGTGTCTGGAACAATGGTGAACATGTACAGTTTAGGAATGGGAGTGGCCCTTACCAGTTCGTTGGGAGGGGAGAGCATTCCAAACCCAGGGGAAACTGGCAGAGTGAGGATCTTTGGGTAATGGCAAGAAAGTCTGGAAACACCATTACTGAAGAGACCATTACTGAAGAGTTCAAAGGACTGTGATTTTAAAAAATGAGTAATATGAGCCGGGTGTGCTGGTGCATGCCTGTAGTCCCAGCACTTGGGAAACTTAAAAAAAAAAAAAAAAAAAAAAAAAAAAAAAAAAGAGTAATATGAACCCAGTGATACATTTTCAGCCAGGAGTGATCATTTTTTAAATATTTCATGTATTTTATTTATTTTAGTTTATGTTTATGAGTGTATTGCCTGCATGTATGTAAGTGCACCCATGTCATGCAATGCCCCAGAGATCAGAAGAGGGTGTCAGATCCCCTGGAACTGGAGTTAAGGATGATATTTAGCTGTCATGTAGGTGCTGGAAATTGAACCCAGGTCCTATGCAAGAGCAACTAGTGCTCTTAGCCACAGTCCAAGAATAATCATTTGTGACTTGGGAAGGTAGTTCCTTGGAGTATGGCAGGGTGTTGACCAGTGAGCACATGGAAGCAGGGAAGCCTATCAAGCCAGCTCTTACCCCAGCCCAAATGAAAGAGACTTTGGTGGCAATGCTGATGGAGGTGGGGTCTAGAGAACATTTTAGAGGTAATGTCAATAGAGATATTATTTAGATACAAGCTTGCCATGATAAGTTGGGTAAATTTTTGAAGTTTCATCACTAGAGTTATGAAAGCAGTGAAAATTAAACAACTGTCTTCTCTCTCTCTCTCTCCCCTCTCTCTTTGTGTGCGTGCATGCATGCGTGTGTGTGTTTTATACTAGGTATTGAACCCAGGGCCTCATTGAGCTCTCCACCTATTTTTATTTATTTATTTATTTATTTATTATTTATTTATTTATTACTTATTTTGGGATACGGTCCCTTAGTGAATCTGGAGCTCATTGATTCAGCTACTAGCTTGCCAATGAGTTCTGGTGATCCTTCTGTCTCTGTGTTCCCCCTCCCCTGAGTACTGGGTTTCAAGTTTATGTCACTGTGCTGGCCTGGGTAGATTTCATCAGTGCCCTGTGATTGATTTCTTTATATGACCTACTGAGGAGCCCACAGAACTAGGAGTTTCCACCGTAACTAAGTGTATGTAGACTATGTAGATGGTATTATTGTTTGACTGTCTGTTGTTAGTCTTTAAGCCTGATGAAGTTTCCCCTGTGCATTACCAGTTAGTGGTGATGGATCTTGTATATGAAACCATGTGATTTTGACTCAAAACAACAGTTCCCTAGTATGAGAAGTAGTCTGGTGCTTTCCCTCGCCCCACCCCCAACCACTCTGGCTTACTCCTTTCAATTTAAACAAAACTACTCAAGTGCCCCTTCCTTAGAGGCACGTTCCCTGACCAACTTAGCTAATTTAAAATTTTATTATAACATATATCACATTCTTTTTATTGCTGTCTCAAGACTATTTTATTTCTGTGATGGTGGACCAAGGGGTATTTTATTCCCTGTTGCTTCTTCAGATCCTCAAAAATATCCAAGGGCTACATTAATGCTTAGTATCAAAGTACTAAAGATATCCAAGTATCAGCATGGTATTAAATGCCCCGACCCAGAACTGGAGCTCTGGGTAAACGTGCACTTTTGTTAGTGATGAACTTACAGTTGCTTGGTGTGGTTTGACCACATAGATTGATTGCTTTTTTCCTAAAGCAGACTTGCGAGTGCAATGGAAATCTGAATATGCTGAAGTTCTCAGCTTCCCAAATCCCAGGGGCTGTGTTCTTTAAAACACATTTGCCATGTTTGGGGTTGGTTTGTTTCTCTTTTTTTCCTTCACTTCTGGAGCTATTCCTTAGACACACTTACTTTTTTTCATCTGTGTTTCCGAAGTCCTTATTTCCTAGTTAGTCCTCCCAATAGTTAAGAAGGATTTCAATATGTGGAAAACAGATTTCTTAGAATTATTCTGATGTTCTCATAGTCCTTAGGCTCTCCCTATCTTAAATAATTGGCTCTTACCCCACCTTGCTTATAGGAAAGTTATACATCTTACATTATAATATGTAATATAAAAATTGTAGTTAAAAAAAAGAAATACAGCACCTGTTTCTGGCTCTTAAACACCCTCCCTCGTTGACTGACTTTTTAAAAATCAAACAAATGACTTTATTAATATAATTATTAATATAAATCAAATATGACATTTTAAAGAAAAGTTCATACATGGTGCATAATGTGGCTTTAAAAGCTGGTCACTCATTTAATAAAGAAAAAGTATATGTTTGCCTACTATATAATCACCTATTGTAAGCTATGAATTGTGCTAGACATAATATCACTCTCTCATTACATATGCCTTATGTCATCTCACATCATCATCATAAGAAGGTTGAATACAGTTCAGGGAGAGAGATCACATTTATATAACTATTATAGAATAGTATTCTGTTATTATTAATCTCTTACTCTACCTGGTTTACAAACAACTCTTTATGATAGGTATATGTATGCATAGGAAAGCATCATGTATATAGGTTTCAGTACCATTCATCAGTTCTGGCATCCCTTGAGTGCTTTGAAACACAGATAAGGAGAACTTCTGTAGCTAGGCGAATACAGCATTCTGTGGTAGAGAGACATATAGGCTGCTGCTTCTCAGTTGCATATGAAGGGCAGTTTGACTTGTGGATGGTAGATTGAAGAACATCGCATTGGAGCTGGATCTTGAGTTACACAGGTGAAGGGTAAGACTAGGGATCAGTGACTGAACTTGAGACTGGCAAAGGAGCACAGACAGAAACCAGATTATGGCCAGACCTAGTAGTGCAGGCCTGTAGCCCCAGCTACTCAGACGGCTAACGCAGGAAGATCATAGGTTCACAGCTTGCCTGATTTCAAGACCAGCCTGGGCAACTCAGCAAAACCCATGTCTCAAATTGAAAAAAAAGCAGAAAGAAGGCTATGGATATAGCTCACTGGTAGAACCCTTGCTGAACATGTCTAAGTCTCTAGGTTCAGCCACTAGTAGAGGGAAAAAATGAACCAAAGCATGCAGAACCTTTCAGTACCCATTAGGTACTGTTACAGTTTCACTTTGAGATTGAGCATGGGCTTCAAAAGTGTTTAAAGCAGGAGAGTGCCACATTCAAATTTTGGTTTTAAAAAGTCACCCCAGCTTCCATGTCTGGGATGATTGAGGGCTTTGTGTTTGCCGTTTGCAATGGAGTCCAGTGGTGATACTAACCGGAGGTTATTACAGCAATCCAGGGCAGATAAGATGCTTGTATTGCCTATCAGAGGTGTTTTGATGACATTATCTGTTCGGTCTTTCATTAATAAGGTCTCAGCGAATCCTGTGAAACAGAGGTAGAGAGTGGTATGGGTACCTGGATGCTTTGTTCAAGCTGTGAAAATCAACTTGCTCCCTTCCCATGTGGTGGCTTCTGTGATACAGAGTGATGTGGTTAGGATTTTAGAAACCATCTCTGTTTACTGTACTTCTAAAGAGGTTGAAGAAACAGTGGAGACTGATGTGGTTATTGCTGCTGCCTCCACTTCAGTTAGTTGGTTGTTTTGAGGTAAGTTGTTTTGTTATTCCCTTTCCCTTCAGCACTTTCCTGTGATGATAGTACACTTGAACAGGAGTTGAGCATGGCATTTGCCCAGGAGAAATGTGTACACACAGGGGATGCTGACAAGCCTGTGCTGGCCTTTCTTTGTCACTGCATGACCACTTGGCTTTGTCTTATCCAGGTACCTGAATGGAGTGGGGAAAAATGGAGCTGCCCCAGTGCTCCTGGAACTGGCCAATGAGGTAATGTTATTGTTATGATTTTATTTAAACCTGAGCAAAACCTAAGGGGCCCATCTACAGTAGCTTTGCTTAGAATCGTAATTAACTCTTTTTTTTTAAAGAAAGGTTTTGAGGTTTGTTAGACGTTTAAATTGCTCCCTGGTCCCTTTGTACTTTTAATAATTGGACGAAGAACTTCATGTATTAATAAATCAGTTGACATAATTAGTTTGCTTCTTTTAAGGCAAACGTATAAACAGCTTCTTAGCTTCTTGTTTTGTGGAAAATTTCAACCAAACAGCTCTGAACATGCTTCTAGGACTGGTTGTCCTAATTTACTGTGAGAAATACCTGTATCAAGTAAAGAGATGCATGCCAAGAAAATTGATGCTAACTA
>NW_008360323.1:3207291-3209791 GCF_000622305.1 Nannospalax galili | reverse complement strand
TTTCAGCCTTTCTTCCCCTTTATTTTCCCTTAAAGTAAAGGCTTTAAGATGCTGTGGCTTGTATTCTGACACTTTCTTCCCCTTCACAGCAGCGACCTGGCTGGCCTTTGGCAATGAAATTCAATGCACATGGCTCCGCAGTCAAATCATCAAATTTCCCTGTGTGTATATTAGAGTTTTGTAATGTGTTTCCATTATGAAACAATGCGGGGATAATTGTCTTTGGTAGCAATTAGCTAACAGGTTTGTTCAGTGCTATTGGCAGAGGCATCCATCATCCCCTCCCTGACCACACTTTTGTCTAGCGAGGACTATGGAGATCAATAGAATTCTATAGAGGGGAAATCACCTCAGCTTTAATGAGCTGCAAGTCTCAGTCAGTCTTGGCTTGTATTTTTAATTTTTTCCTTTTAAAATTAGAAATCAGGCCAAAAATTGCTGTTCCATTGGGAGGGGAGAGTACTATGTATGTGCTGTTATTTTTACTAGATCAATGCCAGTTTTAACTTGATTTTCCTTCTATAAAAAGGTATGGCTTGTAACATGTAGCTGCAATAGCATATGCTTTGATGCTATCTACCTCTAAGATGTACTATTGGTTATTTTTGGTGGTATAATGCTTGGAGTGTCATGATTGCCTAGTTGTCATAGGAATTAAAAAGAAGCATGAATGGCACTCTTGATAGCAAGCAGTTTCATTGTACTGATTTAGTTATTACCCGGATGAAATAATGCTTTCTGTTAGACCGTTATATTATGCTACTGCTTAGCCTTACAACAAAACCAACGTATTGACAGGATAGATAGTATTTTGATCTGGGCTCTAAGGACCATATTTGGAAAGGGTAAGTGATCTGGCCATGGTTTTAAGACTATTACTACATAATGCTAGCTCTAGAACCTCATTTCTGTCCAACTGAAATACTTTCCTTCCTCCTAAATAGAGAATGCAGTGACGTTGGCCCATATTGTACAATTTTCTTTTCCTCATGAAATCTAGACGAAATCCTAAGTTAGGGTGTTGGGGGAGAACAACGAGCATTTCCATGGTTTTCTGTGGCCTTGGCATAATATAACAATATAATGGTGGGACACCCGAAACCATTGTACAGGGTGGGAAACTGAATTTGTAAGAAGTGAGCACAGTGGGCAGCAGCATGGCTGGTATTCAGATTCAAGGCCTCAGGGCCTCCTCAACAGCTGCTTTTATTGCATTACAGTGAATAAAGTTGCAGTTAGAAAAATTGTTGTAGAAATGCTGTCAAAACAGGATTGCAGGTTTTCCTGTCACATTACAGTCCTGGGCAAAAGCAGGAGATGACGAGCTCTTAACTGATCAT
Source organism: Nannospalax galili (assembly GCF_000622305.1). Lineage (NCBI taxonomy): Eukaryota > Metazoa > Chordata > Mammalia > Rodentia > Spalacidae > Nannospalax > Nannospalax galili. The sequence goes on along the minus strand of NW_008360323.1, from coordinate 3,208,451 downwards.
GCCACGAGTCTGGATGATGGAGCCCTGGCCCAGGGCAGGCTCAGCAGATTCCCTGGTGAAGGGTTTCATCAGCAGCATTCAGACTAGTAATGAGCAAGCCTAGGTTTCACTGGGGTCTGTTAAAGTCTTATACTTTGAACAGATCTTGTTAAGTATCAAAATATGTTTTTATGATTTCATATACAAAAAGAGTGCACAACTGGAAAGTGTAACCTGTTACATATTGAATTTCTAAGGAAGACTGGATTGTTTTCTAAGACTTCTCACTATGTAGTCCAAGCTGGCCTTGAACTTACTTTGTAGCCCAGGCTAGCCTCAAACTCATGATTCTCCTACATTGGCCTCCTTGGTGTGGGGATTGCAGGTGTACACAATCACATACTGCTAAGAAGTCTGAGTATTAATTCCAGTTCACCTTCACTGTCTGCCTGTGTTAGCACAGGCCTTGTGCCCTATTATGTCTTGAGTGTTGAATGAGTACGTAGACAAGGGAGTTTCCCAGTAAAAGCTCCTTCTGTTGAGCAGTGCTGTAGAGAACTCTGTAAGTGAAGGTCTCCTGTGATGTTTCTGCCTCCTTGTCACTCGCTGTGTTTGTAACCTTCATGTTCCTCTCTTCTAGTTACTCAATATGTTACCGTGAATGGTAAGCCACCCCGATGTGGTGTACGTGCTGTAGAAGGCACACTACTGTTCCTGAACTGCTCTGTGTTTGGTGACTTGTTATCCAGCTTTGATCACCCTCACCCTTCTCAGCCTCTAGCGATCACATTATGTACTTGGCTAACCGTTTTTCCCCTTTTAGTGTCTAGATATGAGAGAGAACATGCCTTATTTGCCTTTTTGTTTCTGGCTTCTTTAATGTCCTCCAGTTGTGCCTATTTTGTTGCAAATGGTAATATATACTGCTTTTTATGACTTTGGCTATTTACTGTATTCTTTATCACTTTATCTGTTGTTGGGCATTTAGGATTATTCTGTATCTTAGTTTTTATGACTAGTGAATCAATAAATATAGGCATTTGTTCTAGTTTGCCTTCAATTGCTGTGACAAAACACTCTGACCAACACCAACCTGGGAGGAAAGGGTTCATTTGGCTTACATCTCCTGGGTCACAGTTCATCACTGAGGGAGCCCAAGGTAGGAACTCAGGGCAGGAACC
>NW_008360323.1:3200129-3206945 GCF_000622305.1 Nannospalax galili | reverse complement strand
GGAGGAAAGGGTTCATTTGGCTTACATCTCCTGGGTCACAGTTCATCACTGAGGGAGCCCAAGGTAGGAACTCAGGGCAGGAACCTGGAGGCAGAAACTGAAGCACAGGCCATGGAGGAATGCTGCTTACTGGCTTGCTCTCCTGGCCCAATGCACAGCCTGCTTTCTTATGCAACACAGGCCCACCTGCCCAGGGGTGGCACGACCCACAGTGGGCTGGGCCCTCCTACATGACTCAACAATCAAGAAAATGCTCCACAGACATGGGTACAGGCCAGTCCAAAGGAAGCAATTCCCCAATTGATGCTCCCTCTATCGAAGTGTGTCAAGTTGACAACTAAAGCTGTCCAGCACAGCATGTATATCCATTTAACATGTTGGTGTCATTGAAAATACTTTTATATGGAAGGAGATTAAATATCCAATTGTTGTGAAAATCGCTAGGTTACTATTCCTGAGCCCTTTGGGGAGGAGTGTGATATAGATGTCCCATTCAGGGCTGAACTCTCTTATTCTCTGCATGTTGACCAATTGTGGGTATCTATGATAACTGCCTTTCACTATAAGAAACTTCTCTGATGAGGGTTGAAAAATGCACTAATCTATGGGTTTAGCAATAGGTCATTAGGAATCATTTTAACATTATGCCCATTTAGTAGAATATTAGTAGCAGGTTCTTGTTGCTCAAGGCCCATGACCTATCTAACCACAGGTTTTCGGCCCCAATAACAGTGCCAGGTATAAGTTCCATTTCATGGCACAGGCTTTAAATCCAATCAGAGGATGGTTAGTTATTCCCATAACATTCGTACCATGATTGCACTAGGGGGTATATCTTGCCGAGTTAGTCATTTTTGTAGCTTATAGAGTTGACAGCTGGAAAGACTGATGATTACTTTTCTCCTCTAGTAACATGCATAGCACCTTCCAACACTGTGAAAACTAGCCAGTAGGGATGAAGCGTCTAGGTCAGTTACCACTTGATTTCTCCATGTTTTATGACTCAAGTATATGTTGTTTTCAGTAACAGAGTCTTACTGTCAAGTGGGTCTTTGTAGAGGAGGTGCTTTGTGACTACAAGGAAACTGTTTTCCAGACAGTGGGGCAGTTACACATAAGAACTCACAGCACTCCTCACAGCATACACAAGACCTGTACAAGCTTAAGTCAAACAGAATCCCAGCATGCAGAGGGGGAAGTGGGCATGAAGTCCCACCTCTATTGACATTTAAGGAGATGAAGAGTCAGTTTTCCTTAGGGGGGTGGCTCCTGTTAGGTCAACCATACTCCATTCTTTAAGGGTGTGGCCCTTGTTTGGCTGACCAGGTTTCAGGGTCACTAGCAAGAATTTTTGGGCAACAGAAATTAGACTCAATGTGGGAAAAATAAAGTACGCAGAGTTGGGAAGGTAGGGAAGTGGGGTGGATCTGAAAGGAGATGGGAAGGGGAGGGATGTGATCAAAATACATTGTATGTAACTCTCAAAGAATTAATTTAAAACAAAAGTTTAAAGTGTAAGTTAAGCACGTTGACCTTCTGAGCCTGATTACAAGGTGGTTTAGATTCTTGAAAAAGCAGTGGAGAAAATATCTCAGTTCTCACTGTAAACTGATGATTTTGCTTGTTTCCTAGAGATTTCATACTGGTTTTCTTTGCTTTTTTTTTTCATATCATTTAAAAGTAAACAGTGTAGTTGAATGTAGTTTGCAATGAAGATAAATGTTTTATCATGTTTCTCTGTGTTTTGAGGGTATGTGCTCTTCTACCTAACATATAATTCCCACTATTACCATCCCCCCAAAAGAATTACATTTTCCACAATGGGTACTAACCTTACTTTTTAAATGAATTTTAGTTTTCAAATAAGCTAGTTTGGGCTAGGTACTTGGCTGTCAGTACATGGTGGGATCGTATTTAAAACTGACTATAAGGGAGGAAGTGTGAGAAAGAACTTTGGGGTTTGCATTTGGTTAGACTTTGAGCTCTCCTTTACTAATAATACTGAAATATTTACTCCTTTAGAACTCGTGTTCTTTATTCTGCAAGTAGTCAGAGCTGTTTGAGTGTTGACTGCATTCTGGGCAGTATGTTAGGTATTGTGGTAGGTGGAAAGAGGACTAAAACGCTTCAAAAAACTCACAATGGAATGGAATGTGTGAAATACAAATAATAATTACGATTCTGTCTTTGCCTTAGAGGGAAAAGCATGCTAGAAGCAGCAGAGGCTTCATGGATTGAATTAGGATGTTAGAGAGAAAAATCTAAAATAGAGAGGTACATGACCAAGGAGAACGAAGAATTCACTGCCCACTTAGGAACAATCCAGTTTAGTTTGTTTATTAATGGCCTCTGTTATATGATGTTGGAAATTTAAGCTGGACAGATTTAGTTGTGGTCATATGAGAGAAAATATAATTTTAAATGTTATCTATATCTTTTTTGTATATTTTTCTGTAACTCCATTACCTTACTTCCACTCAGTAATTTGATAAGGAATATCACACACAGACACAGACACAGCACACACACACACACACACACACACACATACACACACACACACACACACTGCAGGCTTAAAAGAAGAAATAAATGGAATCCCTTGCAGGAAAATGGATGGAATTGGAAATTATCATGTTAAAAGAAATAAGCCAGATTTGGAAAGGCAAATATTATAGGCAAATATTATATTTTTCTTATATGAGAAATCTAGGTTTTTTTGTTGTTTAAAAAAGTCAAAAAAGTAGAATTGGGCCTATTTGGAAAGAGGGGTCAAATGGGGAAGGGGTGGGGTACAAAAGAAAGTAATAGAGGGGTGAAGGGGTGAATCTGATCAAAGTACACTTTATATATATCTGAAAATGTCATAAGACCCAGCATTTACTGCAATTAATATACGCTAATAAAACAAAAATGAGTAGAAAGTTAAGCATACTGAATATAACTGAAGGACAATAATATAGAAATAAGTAAATCAACTTTCACTTATTTAAAAGTTTACTTGGACTTAGTTATAAATAACTTGTAACCTAACTTATAATTAATCACAACACAGGCTGTGCCTTTTTAAACTCTTTTTAATTAATTCTTAAATTTTTTTATGTGTGTGAGTATCTTGCCTGCATATGTGTGCATGACACCACATGCACACAGTATCCTCAGAGGCCAGAAGAGGCATCAAATCCCCTGGAACTGGAGTTACGGATTGTGGTGGGGACTGAATCCAGCTCCTCTGCAAGAATAGCCAGTGCTCTTAATCACTGAGCCATCTCTCCAGCCCCACAAGGCTATGTCTTCAAGATAAGGTTTGATAATGACCCTAGAGGCTGAGTTGAAGTGGAGGGATACTGGTATAGTGAGAAAGACCAGTCAAGAAGCCCTTAGTAATTCAGGTCTGAACTCAGGTTTGCAGTGGAAGTGACAGAGAAAGCCTCTGGGGCATGGGAGTTTACTGGCTACCAACAGTGAAGCAGTGGAAGGGACCCAGGGTGAATCTGAGACCTACCCAGGACTGTTTTACATGAAGAGCCAAGGGTTGCTTGAACAGGGATGGGAAAAATCAGTCAATTTGACCTATTAAAGAAGTTTCAGATGACATTTTTTACAGGCTGGCTCCAAAACATTGGAGCTGGAATAGTCTTTCCAAGACATTTATGATAGGAAGGGCACTCTTCACTCTACATATGAACCTGCAATTGATTTTAATCATCTCAGTGATTAACCATGAGATTATTTATGACTAAATTTCCACTTGCATGATACCTTAAATTCTTCCATTCTCTAAACAGTAGTAAAGTGTGTGTGAGCCTTCTATACAAGTCACAGATTGAGGCAACGATGACAGGAAGTGAATGCATGAAGCTTCTTGGAATAGCTTCTTTGTGTGTTGGGGGGGTTCCAATTCTTTGCAAACCTTTTGTTTATTGATTACACATTTATTTGGTTAGAAATGTTCTCTCTCCTTGCCAAAAATTCCACCAGAAAACTCCTAGAAGTGATTAACGCTTTCAGTAAAGTAGCAGGTTACAAAATTAATCTAAAAAGTCTGTAGCCTTTCTAATATACCAATAACAAGCAATCAGAGAAAGAGTACATGGAAACATTCTCTTTCACAATAGCTACAAAAAAATAAAATAAAATATCTTGGAATAAACGTAACCAAAGACATTAAAGACCCCTACAATGAAAATTTTAAATCTTTGAAGAAAGAAATTGAGGAAGACATCAGAAGATGGAAGGACCTCCCATGCCGAACAGAGAGTTCCCAAAAGAAAAAATAAAGATGGCTAAGAAGCATCTTAAAAGATGTTCAACATCATTAGTAATTAGGGAAATGCAAATTAAAACCACTTTAAGATTTCACCTTACCCCAGCCAGACTGGCTAAAATCAAGAGAACAAATGATACCAAATGTTGGAGAGGATATGGGGAAAGGGGAATGCCCATCCACTGCTCATGGGATTGCAAACTTGTTCAACCCCTATGGAAAGCAGTGTGGAGAACTCTTAAAAAAGTACAAATGAACCTACCATTTGACCCAGTTATACCATTCCTTGGCATATACCCAAAGAATTTATCCTATTGTAGAGACACTTGTACATCTATGTTTGTTACTGCTCTTTTCTTAGTTAAGAGAGGGAAGCAACCTAAGTGTCTCTCAGCTGATGAGTGCGTAATGAAAATCTGGTTCATTCTTACAGTAGAGTTTTACACAGCAGTAAAGAAAGATGAAATCATGAAATTTGCAGGTAAATGGATGGAACTAGAAAATGTTATACTAAGTGAAGTAACACAGACTCAGAAAAGCCGACGGCGTATGTTCTCCCTCATATGTGGATCCTAGCACCAAATCCTTATAAGTGAGTATGTATCCAAACATAACTATAGGAACCAGGATAATGAAAAGGAACCAGGGAGGTAAAGGAAAAGAAAGAATCTGAAACAGAAGAACAGTAGGAAACAGGCATCAATAAGGGAGATAACGATAAATATGGGGTTATTTTAAGGAGAGGAGGGAGGGAGAGTTATACAAGGAAACTTGGGGATAAAGGGAAAGAAGGAGCTCAAGAGAAGTGGGACAGTAGGAGAAGGGCATTATTAAGGGAGAATGGAGAAAATGGGGAGACTTTAAATGGGGGAAATCAAGGTGGAAGGGTTAGACAGTGTGAGAAACAAATAATGCCTAGCTAATTTAAAAAAAACCCCAGAAGGAACCATATTAATCAGACAACCTACTGACAAATTATACATACACCTAGCTCAAGGAATATAATATATGTCTAAGCAGGGTTTATCTGAGAATCTTTGGTCTTTGCCCAAGCTTTAAATACATGCCAATGGTAATTAAAAGTACCAGACTGGTAGAACTAACTTTCTTGGATGTTTAACAGCCATACTTTGAGGGCTATACTAATTTGGTCAGAGGGACATAAAGGACAGTTTTTGCTTCTTGCCCTCCTAGGTTGACTAAGTTCCAGGGTACTATGAGCATCTCTCAAAATGTTCTGTAAACTGTGGTGAGTTACCTGTCCTCTTGATCAAGGAGGCCATGGAGACCCCACAAAATGGACTTGAACCAGTGTCCAGTCTACAGAGAGGAGGGTCAACACAGAGGAATCATTTCCTCCATGCTTCCATGTGAAGCCAGCCACAGTCGAGCAGGACCTTTGCCTTATCGTCACATAGATGGAACTGGTAAAAGGAAGGAGCCAGGGGATCCTTCCAAGCCCTTGTGACCCCTGAGCAACAGATTCTCAAAGGACCTTAAGAGTAAAAATAAATTGGTTTATCTGGTCCAACTGTATGGTCTTAAACACCCAAAAGGAAAATATAATGAAAGATTAAAGGGATCAGTATAATTCTTTAAGGGTCCATGTGTATAGCTAAAAGGCTACATAAGAAGAAACAATGCCAGACAGGAGATACCTTCCTTTGAGTTGTTAGCCAGGGTGGTCCAAGAGACTCCAAGACAGTAACCCAGCACAGAACTGGAAAAATGAACAGCAGACCCCAATCTTATCTGAAGGAATATTGGCAACTTATTGCTGCTAAATGAGGAAGAGCTGATCTTCCTAAAGCAAGGAACTCTAGATTGGCTGACTAGATTCAATGGATGGACAAACACTGGGGAATGGCTGGGGGCACCAACAACACAATAGACAGTAACAGGGGTGACAGAGTATATGGGCTCCAGTGGAGGGTTGGGGGGGGCTATGGGAAGGTGCCATTTGGGATGTGGGTATATAGATGAATAAGATTGGGATGTTCTGTATGAAATAACACAAAAAAATCAATAAAAAATGAGTTATATTTGAAAAAGAAGAGAAATGAAATGTCTCCTTACATAGTGTACTTGGGTGCTTTTCGGCTACTATAAAGCATTAATGTGCACATATGTACATGATGTTGTGGTTTCCATTTCTTGAAAGTTTTAATTTTTTCTCTCCAGACAATTCTGGTGAAATTCCTGGAGCAGAAGTTTTAACTTGTTTTAGATTCTGGTCTTGTTGATAAAAATTGTATCTATGGTATATCATTACCTTGTGTCTACTTATACTTTGCTTTTTACAACTGGTAAAGAGAAAATTATTTATTTTAATTAGTTTGAAAAGATGTGTATTAGTACATTCATTGAAGTGATAAATATTAATACTAATTATTATACTGAAAGATTGTATCATTCAAGAAATGTGGAATTGAAGATTAGATTCCCAACTGTGCAATATAGGCAGTATAGCCAGTGGAATTTAGTGAAGCCTCTATTTTTCATTATCATAGGTACAAACAAAGGGCAGATACTTGAAACCCCAAATTAAA
>NW_008360323.1:3192032-3200118 GCF_000622305.1 Nannospalax galili | reverse complement strand
TTTTTTTTTTTTTTTTTTTTTTTTTGTCTGCCTGTAGCCTCAGCTGACCTGGAACTCGCTCTGTAGACCAGGCTAGCCTTGAGCTCACAGAGATCCACCTGCCTCTGCCTCTTAAAGGTGTGTGCCATCACACCTGGTCCTCACCTTGGCTCCTAATGTTGATATTTTAGTGAGCTTCTTTTAAACTCTGATAAATACAAAAAACTTTAGTTGATTGAAATTTCTCCCCTTTTTCTTAACATCTCCTGAAGGATTTCTTCAAAATATTTTTATTGATTCTTTGAGAATTTTATATAAAGTTTTTTGATCATATTCAAACCCCTCTAACTCAACTCAGATCCACCCCCACCTCCCTAACCATCCAATTTGGTATTATTCTTTGTTTTTAAACTCATACAGTTCAATTTGTGTTGCTCAAATAGTCTTGAGTGTGGAGTCTCTCCTGAACATGGTTGACCTACTGAAGGTAAACCCTCTTAAAGAAAACAGACTCTCCTTCTCCCAGCACCTACAGATGCCAATAATTCTTCAGCTAGAAGTAGGAATTCATGCCATCCCACCCCCTCCATGCATGGATTTTTGTCTGCTTGTGCTTACTCAGGTCTTGTGCATGCTGTTGCAATTGCTGTGAGTTTGTATGTCTACCTGCTCTGCTTTAGGGAAAACACTGTTTCTTTGTAGTCATCTACCACTCTGGCTCTTAAAATCTTTTGCTCCCTCTTCCTCAAAGTTCCTTGAACCATAGAGGGAGGAATGTGGTATTTATGTTTCATTTAGAGCTGAGCATTCCACAGTCTCTTATTTTCCTACACAGTGACCAGTTGTGGAACCCTGTGTTAATTCTCTTCTATTATAAGAAGAAGCTTCTCTGATGATGGCTGAGAGATAATGATGTATATAGCAATAATTCATTAACAGTCATTTTAATACTATGTCCATTTAGTAAAATATTAGACATAGGTTGTCTACTAGGGCCTATGAGCTATCTAACCACAGGTTTTGGCCCTGATAACAGTATCTGGTTTGGGTTCCATCTTGTAGAGTAAGCTTTAAAGCCAATCAGAGCATGGTTGGTTACTCCCATAATATTCATGCCATTATTGCACTAGAAGGCATATCTTGTAGCGGGCACAGCTCAAAGTGACCAATTAGTGACAGGTTGTTAAGTTGTTAGATGTTGCTTAGAGAGTAGGAAGTGAAGGACTAAGGTGATTTCAAGACTGATCTGAAGGCTAAGGACACATGAGTATTTACAGGTGGATAACACAGTGTTGCTTGATCTGGACAGAGATAATCTCCACCCCCTGCACTTTTTTTCCCCAAGAAGGATCTGGAGATAAAAAGTTGTTTATCTATGTATGATAATTATAGATGCTGTTTTGTAGTGTGGTCCTGATTTCATATAATATTTTTTTCCTGCGTAAGGAAAGTGATTTGAAGAATTTATAATAATATGGATTTTTTATTGAATTTTTAAAAATTGCTTACATTTATATAAAATGATGCACAAGAAAAACCTATTGTTGATACTTCCTACTTCTGCATTTGGTATAAGACATTGATTGTTGCAGTTTTGGAACTATAGGTAATTTAGCACAGTGCCTATGTTGATTTCTTTTTCTCCTTTAGAAACACACTTAGTATAGATACTTTCTGTTAATTTTAACAAAGCTGTTACTTTGCCAAATTATATTGTATACTTGCTCCTTTCATTTAAAAAGCTTCTCATTTTGGTCTTAAAATTTTATGTACACAAGTGTGGTGGCACCCACCTTTAGTTCTGGTATTCAGGAGTCAGAGACCAGCAGATCAGATTGAGGCCAGCCTGGTCTACATAGTGAGCTCCAGGCCAGCCTTGGCTACAGGGAGACCCTGTCTCAAAATGACCAAAAGGGAAAAAAAAAAAATTTTACTTCTAAGTGTGGTGGAGCACGTCTTTAATACCAGCACTCAGGAAGCAGAAGATCTCTGTGAGATCGAGGCCAGCCTAGTCTATTTATTTTTGTATAGGTCTGTGAGATATGTATGCATGGGGGTGTAGGTGCCATAGCATACATGTAGAAGTCAGAGGATAAGGTAGAATCAGTTCTCTTCTTCTACCTTTATGGGAGCTCAAGGATGAAACTTAGGTCGTCAGGCCAACCCACTTTTACCCACTGAGCCATCTCACCGACCCCTTCCTTAGCAGAATAGAATATAGAAATTATCTAATGACAAAATCAAATGGACCCTCCTCCCCTGGCATAGCTGAATTGAATAGCCACTGAAGCCCATCCTCTTAGCAGTTGCTCCCTTCTACAGTTCTACAGTCTCTTGATCTTCGTACTTGTCCCATCCTTGATAACACTTGACCCCACCCCACTATATATACATACACAGAGAATTCGGTATCCTTAATTACTTTGTAGCCTCTTGTGTTGATCAAATAAACAATAAGTGTAGTATCCGATACTTGTAGGACACATATGCCAAGGACTTTCTAAATGCTTAACCTACTTGGCCATTTAATTATAGAAATGGCTTTATGAGGCAAATAGAAATCTTGTGTCCATTCAGAGGTAACTAAGGCCCTGAACATAGAAGAGAGCTACCTGAAGTCACCCAGTAAGAACTGATGATAAGGTTTCTGAGCCCACCCTCCAACAGTTCTACCAAACTGCCTCCTTATTGGGGAGAAGCATTTTGTAACACAATTTAGTGTTGTGAGACTTGGTTAAATCCTTCTAATGAGTCAGAAAGTTTTCAAGTGGATACTGTAATTAGCAAATGTTATTACCTGGATACAAAGTCGCATTTCCCAGTATACCCCCAAAAGAGGTCTTATTTTCTGTACCTCTCTGACAGAGGTTGTCATTCATTCACCAATGTCACATAGCACTATATGTCTTTATAAAAAGGAATTTTAACATATAAGTGCTTAACCTTTACTTCTTAATGACTAGCTTTTACATTGTTATTGTGCTGACATAATTAGGTGTAATGCCTAAAATGCTTTGTGTGTGTAGCTATAAAAAGAAAGTAATGTGATCTGGGACTGACACTACAGCAGTATCTAGCAAGAAATCCTATGGAAGATTGAAATTGAATGTGGTAACTGCAATTATCTAAAAGGAAGTCTATTACCTTATGATAAAACTGTCAAAATAATGATTTGGTACTCCCACAAATTGTACAGAGAATCAATAAAACCAATACTACATCATGGTTTGAGAATTTAGGAATTCCACTTTCTCCTAATTCACAAGAAAGTACTAATATGTTTTAAGAATGAGATAATTTTAAGTTTTTGTTCCTGCTTCATCTTATAACTTTTTTAGAGTATTTTTTGATTGAGAAGATTGACGAAGAGCATTCTTGACATATGTAAATAGTATTATTCATTAGTTACATGGAAATATGCATGCAGTATGCATTACATTGTTGCAGGATTATAAAATATCATCTTCTGAGTAGATTATAGATAATTTCTGTTGTGGACACTGTTGCTTCCCAGGACCATATTTTGGCCTTTAGATCAAGGTTGATCTGTGATGTCCCTGTATACAAACCAAGAAAAGCAGGAACTTTAGCTGGAAACAAATCTGCATGCTTTCCTGTGTGCTTTTGCTGATAAACCTCTCCACACAGATGAACATGTGTATTTTAATGCAGGTTACCAGTTTCATTCTTCATCACACTCACTGTTTTTCATAAATTAATTTTTTGCCTTCTTTACTAAGCCTTCTAAGCTTGGTTTCTCATTTTGTTTTTTAGCTCAGGACATTTGCTATAACTAATATGGAACTAATTTTCATGGGCTCTTGACTTGGTCCTGCATCCATAAATATTTGTTGACTTACAGTAATAAATTTGTTGATAACATACCTACCTACCACTTACTTGGCTCTAAGACTAAGGAACTGCTAAGGAATTTTTTAGGTAACAACTGAATTAACTTGATGGTTAACAGTAACTTTGGATATACTTTTATTTGATCTATTTCTTATTTTATCCAGAGTAAAGACAGATGTTAATATTGCAAGTTTGTAGGTGATAAAGTAAAGCTTAGAGTGACTGCCCTTGGTGTAGTTAGAAGCAGGGGAGCTAGGAGTTGCACTTGAGTCACTCAAGCCTATGTGCTCCCTCCCCCTTGTCACTTACCTAAATGGAGAGATGAACTATCAGAAGCTATAAGCAAGTGAAGAAACATCTTTGATTACAGAGCCTTCTTCTTCTCTCACCAAATGGGTTATACATTAAAAACATCACTCAGTCATGCCCACATACTTAGCTGAGCTTAGTGTAATGTAATTTTTTTCCTTTTGACCTAAGTATCATCCTTTATCATATGTGTGCATTTCTACTTGCATTGGAATCCCAGTTTGACCCTGTACTGTCCCCTTGGGGAATATCTTTGGGAGACCTAGTTTGCTCTTCTTTAAAATCAGATAACATATGCCTCTAGTGTTACACAGATTAAAAATGATTGTATAGATTTTCTAGCATGGTTCTTGGCATATAACAGATACTCAAGTGATAGTGACTTTTTCTGTATGGAAGTTTTGTCTCAAGCCTGTAAGCTCAGCCTTGGGAGGTAGAGGAAGGAAGGTTTCAATCAAATCTTAGCTACATAGTGAGTTCCAGGCCAGTGTGGACTACATGAGACTGTCAAAGGGAAAAAAGGGGGGGGGCAAAAAGGAAGTTTTGTCCCTTATGTATTCATTTAATATATACAAATTTGTATATATTTTATGTTAGGCTATAGGCCTGCTGGGCAACTTTTATTTAGATTTTCATTTCCTTCAACCCTGCATTCCCCATTTCCTCTCTCTTACTCAGAAACTGGACAAGCATGTGTCCTTATCTGTCATTCATTTCAGAGATCAAGCTATTTGACAGTAGTTTTAAGTCCCAGCTCTTCAAGTCCAGCCCCCTCATAAACACACACACACTTGTCCACACTACAATAAATATTAGAAGGCAGTTTGCTTAGTATGACCTAACTTTAACAAGTCTAGAAATGCCTCGGTTTTTTACTTTACTTTGTTCTTGTATATCCACTGGTTTTAACTATTTGAGCAATACCTGAAATGGAAAAATGGAAAATAAAGGTGAACTGTTTTTAAAACTGAATTTGATTTGGATTATTTTAATCCAAATTTTAATCTCCACTCCTACATAAGTTATCAGATATGAAGCATAATCAGTGAGTACCTTTGTAAGGCATTGGGGAAAGTATCCTATGGCTTGCTTTCTATGTTAAAAACTTAACATAAACTTATGTTCAAATTGTTTCTTGTCCAGTATTGGTTTTCTGCATTTGTTTTAACTGTTCCCGTTCAGTTTTCAAATTATTGACTGATACTTTATTTAAGAAGATGAGATTATTGATTGATATTTAGTTTTAAAAAATGAGACTTAAGAATTTTCATTAGATATTATTTTGTAGATTTTTGTTCATATATATTAAGAGTGCACCAGCTGACAACACCAAGGCTGTGATTTGGGAAGGAACTTTCTCTTATCATTTCCCCGTGTTTGTTCCTATCATCATACCTGAAGCCAGAAAAAAATGAAAAGACCCTGCATATGTGAAGTGTGGAAATGGGAACATGAATGAGTGGTCTTAACTTGACATAGGAAGCAGCAGGTTGTCTCCGTTCCAGTAAGAGGGTCTGTCCTGGGGATGCTGGAAGCGGGCTGCACCATTCATGAAACTTTTCATCTGTTGCATGTTCTTTAAGTCCATAGACCATGTTTATTGGAACTGGCTTGGAAGGTAGATGATTGTATTTGTAGAAGTATGAAAGAAGAAAGAACTGGGGAAATGGGATTGACAGATGGTTGGCAAATGGGGTGGTACTGCTTTCAACATTTCCTGTCTAATTAGACATTCCGATGTCCATAACCAAGAAAACTGACAAGAAATGCTGACAAGGATGTGGGGAAAGAAGAACCCTTATTCACTGCTGGTGGGAGTGCAAGTTAATATGGTCATTAATGGAAATCAGTATGGAGATTCTTCAAAAACTTAAGAATAGAACTACCGCATGGCCCAGCTATACCACTCCTGACCATGTACCAAAAGAATCCCATAACCTACCATGGAGACACCTGCACATCCGTGTTTACTGTTGCTTTACTCACAGTAGTAAGGAGATGGAAGCAGCCTAGATGTCCATCACCAGATGAATGGATAGTGGACATGTGGTCTGTGTACAGCTGTAAAGAAAAATGAAATGATGAAGTTTGAAGGAAAATGGATGGAATTGGGAAGTATTTTGTTATGCAAGTGACTGAAACTAAGAAAGACAAAAACTGCATGTACTCTCTGATACACAGTTCTTAGGTTCTAATGCATACAAGTGTACGTGTACGTGCTGGAAATGGGGGCAAACCCGAAAAAACTAGAAAAGAGGCCCAAGAGAGGCTAAAAAGAGGTGCTGCAGTAAGGGCCCCTGTTAAATGAAAGTGGAAAGGAGCCTGGGGGAGGATACAAGGGTAGGGCTAGGGGACACGAGGGAGGAGGAGAATCAACTAAAATTTTGTTTGAAAATGCCATAATGAGACTTAATATTTTGTATGCTAATTAAAATAATAGTGATTAGGCATTGTGAGATGCTATATGCATTTTCTGCCTTCTTTTCTCTAGTGAACACATATTCCTCACTCTGTGGAAAGCTGGTTCTTCTGACTGACCTGGGTTATTGTTCAATAAGCTGATACCGTAATGGGAGAACGGAGATCCTCACAGACCCACATTTCATTTAAATCAAGATGATTACTCAGGTCTTGAAAGATGGCTCAGAGAGTAAAACATTTGACACACAAGTGTGAGGACCTAAGTGCGAATCCCCAGGACCCACATAAAACCAGATACGGTTACTTCACATGTGATCCCAGTTCTCCTATGAAAGATGGGAGGCAGAGGTAGGAGAATCCCCCAGAAGCTCTGGGGCCAGCTAGCCTGGTGTACACAGTGGTGACAACAAAGAGACCCTGTCTCAAACAAGGTGGAAGGCAAGGCAAGGACTGATGCTCTGGGTTGTCTTTTGACCTCTACATGTGTGCCGCCATGACATGCCTATGCCTATGCCTGCAGCACACACACACACACACACACACACACGACTCTTCAGACATACTGGCCACTGGCCTGCCTCTTCCTTCTACAGACTGTTGAATCAGAGCTGGGTAGCTAGGATTAAATTCAGTGGCAGACAAGGAATTTGAAAGTTGGCTTGTTGTTTTCTGTCAGTGTTGATGCCCTTTATAAAACTCTTCCTATCATAGTTGTCTTGTTTCAACTATGTTTGACACGTCCAAAACTTGACCTTAGTGTTCTGTGTTGGGTAAACTGAATCATTTTTGATTCTGGAAGAACTTTAGAATATTATCATTTTGGGGTTCTTTTAAGGGATAATCATGCAAATTATTTTAATTATTTCCTTACTTTATGGATTTTGATGTTTTTGTCTTTTGGTTTTTTGACCTTGGTAATATCAGTCCCCACCCACCCCAGGAACTAAAAAGAGTTGAAAGAATTTTGAAATATTCAATATTAGATCATTTCACATTAAAAAATGGAATGTTGTTAAATTTCGTTAGTTTGAAATTTTGAAATTTCACTTAGCTTTTATTAGCCAGCATGGGGATGGGACATAATTGTTTTTCATACTGTTTGATTTGGATGCTTTATTTCTCTATATTAGTATGTTTGAATCTTTTCCATTTTCCTCATATTTAATTTGAAAGAATAATCTCTAGAACTTTAAACTTTGAGAATATTTTTCACTGTAACAAGTGATCTGAACATCAATATGAATTTACTTTTTCATTTGACAGCTGTTTAGTAAGTACCTCTGCATGCCAGGCACTGCTGCAGGCCTTTGATAGACATGGGGAAAATACAGAAAGTAGAGTCCTTGTCCTCCAGGAGTGTGCATCCAAACAGAGAGGGCTAGCCAGAAATATATAAATAATTAAATTGTTCCTTATATTGTGACAGGTGCATTGGGGGGTGTATAATAGTATGCGTGTGCTGAGGCGGGCCTTATGTATAAAGATGGGAAATGAGTGAGCGATTTGATTAATTGGTGGGGGTGTG
>NW_008360323.1:3139532-3189532 GCF_000622305.1 Nannospalax galili | reverse complement strand
TGATAATCTAAACGTGAACCTTCTTTATTATCCTCTGCATAATGGCACTTAATTTATAGATGTTGTGGGTTCATATTCATTTTTATTGGTGACCATTAAATTTTTTTTCTGCTAAAGTCAGC
The DNA here is from genome assembly GCF_000622305.1 of Nannospalax galili. NCBI lineage: Eukaryota > Metazoa > Chordata > Mammalia > Rodentia > Spalacidae > Nannospalax > Nannospalax galili. The sequence goes on along the minus strand of NW_008360323.1, from coordinate 3,189,410 downwards.
AAAAATGTAATTAAATGGTCTTTTAATTTATACTTAATTGCTATGCTGTAGAAGTAATCTCTTCAGTTCTTAAAGATGTATCAAGTTCCTCATCCCTTTCTTCCTGTCGTTGTTCTGTTGACCACAGCTACCGCAGAAAATGCCAAGGGTACAAAATGTATGTCATATGTTTTCAATGGAGTTGTTTCTAGCCCTGCTTTGTCATTTGGGTTATCCAGGGGTGACACACACAGAACAAGTTTGCTGGTAACTTTCCTTGGGAGACTTAATTGTGCTTCTTCCCAAACACGCTGTTTCCACAAGCCCCGAAAACTTGCGGTAAGACTGCGTGTAAACCCCACCTCTCACTTTGGCACAGGATCCTGCTGGCATTGTACTCATCGGACTTACTGAAAGATTAATTACAACTGAAGAAATGTATCTTTTAACTGTCTCGTTACATAAAGAATTCATAGTGAAGTTAACGCCTGCATAATTTAATATACAGATTTTAATTATATAGTACACTCTTAATTGTACAACTATTTTTAGATCAGGCTACTAAGTTGTTTGGTTAGATGAATAGCTCGCTTGCTTGAGGGATCAAAATATGGGCTTTCTTGAAAACTCACACACTCTCAAACCTCTGCGTGATTTATTCTTTGTTAAATCTGCTAGGTTCTTTTCATGGTATCTGTCCCTCCTTAAAATGGGGGTGACCTATTCTTTGCTTTCACTGCATAACTTTTCTAACACATAAGATTTTGGCTTTTTCAGTAACTAATAAAGTATGAGAAAGGTAGATCTCTGTGTTGGATAATGGGCAGAAATTGAATAGCTGTGTTTTTCTTGAAGGTTGTTGAGATTTTTCTCAGGAGAATTAGAGGAAAGTTATTTCTGAATAGAATCACCATCCCTGGCTATAATTAGTCACATGGGCTTAGTTCCCAGGAAATGTTTCTTTCAATGTACTGAAAGGGTGTGAATTTCCATATTGTTTAACTTACCTTGAAATTTCATCTTAGTCTCCTTATCTCCTTTCTCCTAAAATTTAGGATACGAAATTTAGATTCTTCCTTTCCCATTGGATTAGAGAGTCTGCCAAGAAAGTGCACTGGCTCTTGTTGGAACATTCTCTGTCTTTCCACGAACCCCTTTAATCCTGAGCAGCACTTTTAATGACTTAGAATTAGCTTCTTTCTAATTACACTCTGAGGCAGACCTCATGATTTGGTGTGGTTCTTTGCCAGCAAATTTGAACCTAGGAGATCTAAATGAGTGGGCCCCAGAGGGGCTCCCTGAAGTCACCACCCGGCAAAGCAGAGACCCGCCCTCTCAATGAGTGTGCAAACTTGCCATAGGAGCAACCACTCTGAGGACTCATTTAGGCTCATACAGTTTTCTTATACAGACTGCAAGACACTTGTGATGCTGTCAGGTTTTCTTTTTATTATCATTTACCTTTGTTTTATTTTTTATGACCTGGTCTCCAATCTGTAGCCCACATTGGTCTGGCTCTCACTAGGTAGCCCATGGCAGCTTCAAATTCAAAGCACTCTTCCTGCTTCAGCCTTCCTGGTGCTGGGATTGTAAGTGTAAACCTCCATGTCCAGACTTGTCGTGTTTCCTAAATTTCCTCTGAACATTTTTCTTTGACCTTGAGGCGAATTTTTGCTTGGCCTGGCTCTACTCTCAGTCTGAGCCCCAGTGAGCAGATGACACTGCTCAAGAACACCATGAAGTGGCTGCATGTCTTCTCGGAGCAAAGATGGTCTCTAAACTTAAATTGCTAATATTTAGATTGGAGGAACTCTTGGAAGGAGGATAGCACTGATAGGCAGCATGAGACCAGCTCTTACAGGTAAGACATGTTGATCTAGGAAACATCAGATGGCTTTGAATATAGAACCAGTGCTGGAGAAGAATAGCCAAATAATGACCAGGTTCAATGGCCAAGGGCAAATCATGTCCCTGTCATTAACTAGGAGTGAGACATTGGCAAATGACTGAAACCCCCAGGACTCAGCTTCTTCCTTGGGAAGACAGTGATTGTTACCTCAGCAGAAAACTGCAAATTCAGAGGGTTAATACAGGTGAAGAGTTTATGGGGTTCCATTGCCACCCTCACCCCCATTGCCCTGTGCTAGGGATTGAACCCAGGCATCATGCACATTGTGCAAGCTCTCTGCCATTGGGCTCACCTTAGTCCAAACAGACGTGGTTAGAGTGGTGCCTGGCACACTGTGAGTAAATGCTCACTGTTACTCATTTAGTTTTTTCCTTTAGAAATGGAAACTGATGGGACTCATTTGGCAAACTGCTTGACAGGCAAGCACAAGAACCTAAGTTCCATCCCCAGAACAAGAGTTAAAAAGCCAGGCATCGTGGTGTGCCCTGTGGAGGCAAGAGAGGGGGAATCCCTGGGGCTCACTGACCGCTACTATAACCTGATCAATGGGGAAGGCCAGAGAAAGACTCTGTATCAAAAACCAAGGTGGGTGACTCCTGAGGAAAAAGACCCAAGATTGTTCTCAGGCCTCCATATGCACAAGTGTACACATGCACAGGCACCTTCATACACATGAACACACACAGACAGAAATGAGTTTTACTTTCCTGAGTGAATGTTCCTTTGATTGATACAAATCTGAGACAGGGTCTTACTATGTATGCCTAGCTGGCCTAGGACTAGCTGCTATGCAGACCAGGCTGGCCTTGAATTCACAGAGATCCACCTGCCTCTGCCTCCTGAGTTCTCGGTTTAAAGGTAATCTGGTGTGATGGTGCATGCCCTTAATCCTAGGACTTGGGAGGCAGAGGCAGGTGGATCTCTGTGAGTTCCAGGCCAGCTGGGACTACAGGGAGACTTTGTCTCAAAAAGACCAAAAAAAAATTTTTTTTAATTTTTAAAAAATTAAAAATTAAAAAGATGGGTGTCACAATGCCCAACCTCATTTCTGAAAATTTAAAACTTGGGTATAGCATATGATTTTTACCACATCTGCATAACTCCACATGTATTAGTAATAAATTACTATTTTATTATGGTGTGTGTGTGTGTGTGTGTGTGTGTGTGTGTGTGTGTGTATGTGTAGGTCACAGGACAACTTTCACGAATTCGTTCTCTCCTTCCACCATGTGAGTCCTGGGGATGGAACACAGGTCAGTCAGCCTGATGGAAAGCACATTTACCTGCTGAGCCATCTTACTGGCCCCATTCACATTTTAAAAAGGAAGTTTTTAATATAGTTATATTGTATAACTATTAATTCAACAGTGAACCTAAAATTTTTATAGTCACTTTTGAAAGAGATGTATCTTTGCTCTGGAAACTGTTATGAAGCATGTTAAAGCTGTAATGAAATGCTTCTTCTATAAAAAAAAATTCTACCCTAAAAGATGTACTATTTTGGGATAAATATGAAATACTTATAAAATAATTCATAATTATTAAGGAAGAAATTGTATTACAGGCTAGTGTAGTCGTTTTGCATCCTGATGACAGTGATTATTTTGCAGGTTGATGACAGTGACAGGTGTTCTTCTCTTGGAGGTACACATGGTGTCCTAGTTACTTTCTATTGCTGTGATAGAACACTGACCAAAATCAACTTGGGAAGGAAAGGGTTTATTGCATCTTATACTTTCAAGTGACAGCCCATCATTGAGGGAAATCAGGGCAAGAACTTAGCAGAGGAACCTGAAGCACAGACCACTGACTGGCTTGCTGCACTTACCTATACTCAGCCTGCTTTCTTTTACAACCCAGGACCACCTGCCCAGGGGTGGCACCACCCACAGTGGGCTGGGCCCTCCCACATCTCTCAACAATCAACAAAATGCCTCATAGACATGGCCACAAGCCAATTCCAATCTCCCAATTGAGGTTCCCCCCTCCCAGGTGTGTCAAGTTGACAGCCAAAGCCAAACGTGACACATGGTTAGACGTTTTCATCAGTTACCTAAGATGCATTGGATTGGATTGCTTCTTATTCTAAATTTCCCCAAAATGTTTTTTTTTAAACCTACTACTTAGTCATAATGAGAAATCCACAAATGAGGTTAAATGCATTTGACTACTAAAAATCTCCCCAGTAAGAGGGACTACACCAGACTTGGGCTTGTGCTGCCTTCTCTTTCACATGGCAGTGTGTTTATTCATTCATCAGCAAGTGATTGAGTAGCTATCTTGTACAGAGCACCTGAAGGAAATATTTCTGCTTCTAAGCAGCATGTCAAATACTCTGATACAAACAATTCCTTAGTCCGCCATGTGAGTCATACCTTCTCCAAAGCGATATTGTATAAATAGATGCACATATCTGTGCCATTAAAATTTCATAAGCGTTGTGAGGGAGCAGAGCAATCGAGAAAAACATTCTAAAATTATTCTTAGGTGGGTCATTAAAAAAAATGTTAAGAGGTCTGACGAGATGACTCAGTGTATAAAGGAGCTTCCCACCAAACCTAATGACTTGACTTTGATCCATGGGACCCACATGGTGGAAAGAGGAAACTGACTCCTGCAAGTTGTTCTCTGCTTACACACAAGCTGTGGCACCTACGTCCCTCCCCCAGTCACACTAAATAGATAAATGTAAATGAAGAATATTTTTATTAGTTTTTAAATTTCTTTTTATTTGTGTGTATGAGTGTTTTGCCTGGACAGATGTATTTGCATCACATGCCTGTCAATTGTCTGAGGAGGCCAGAACAAAGCATCAGATCCCCTGGAACTAGAGTTTCAGATGGTGTGAGCCACCTTTTGGGTGTTGAGAGCTGAATATTTATATAGCTAGGCATGGTGGCTCACACCTGTGATCTCAGCACTTTGGGGTAATGGGACAAGATCACTGCAAGGTCTAGCTACTCTGAGGTACATAGTGAGTTCCAGTCCAGCCTGAGCTACAGAATGAGACCATTTGCCAAAAACTGAAGGGTGGGGGATAGAGAGGGGAGATGGAGAGGGAGGAGAGGAGAGAAGAGAAGAGAACATTCTTATTCCAGAATTCAGGACTAGCATTCATAGTCTCAGACTGTGCTTTTCAGGCTGCTGGGGGAGGAAAGACATCAGCGGTCTCACCCAGCTGTGAACCCTGTGAACTAAGAGACCAGCCTGCTGAGTAAGTGTGCCCACTTGTGCAGTAATGGCACTGCTGGTATGGAGGTCGGGGTAACCAACTGCCCTCTGGATTTGAGAGCCACTCAACAGGAGGGAATTCATAACTAGAACTATAAACCTGGTTTAAACAAACAACAACAACAACAAAATAACATGGCAGGGGAGGGCAAAGGCCCTAGGGGCAGATTGAACACTGTCATTTAGCTAAATTGACATAATGTCAAACTGCCTTCTAAATATTTATGTTATACCCATTGAAAATTATATGCTCAGCCTTAATCAGAGAAGCCTCTCTATTTAGTGAACAATGGTAAATACATAGACTCTTGGCTACACAAGGTGCTGAGAATAAGTGACAGATAAGTGCCCAGCCCTAAACTAGACATTTATACCATCCCATCTAAGGCTCAGGCAACATTGAGGACCAAGAAATAGGAAAATGCAAGAGCTGGGAGACAGAAAGAAAGTCTACAAAATGCCATCTTCTGGGCAAGACACAGGCTTTGCAGTCACAAACACAGCAGCTGGAGATGCCTGGACTGTGTCTGCAAAAGGCCCCTCCACAACTGTCAGGCCTGGATGGAGAAGGGGCCCAGAGGAGGCCACACACTGCACTGCTGAACCATTTTCTACTGATCCATTCCCAGAAAGGAGGCCTCATTGCCTCTAGTTGTGTACATACTGTTGACCCCCTCCCACCCCACCTCCCAGCTCCAATGGATAGTTCCACTCCAGTGGTCACACAGATAGCCCTGGCTAAACTAAATGAGTGACACAAATAGAAAAACAAAAGCCATGAATCTGGGAAAGAGACTAGTGTTTATGGGAGGATTGATAGGGTAGAAAGGAGTTAGATGGTAGGAGAGGGGAGCAATTAGTCTACATGATATACATGCTAACATTGTCAACAAGAAAATTAAATGTAGTTTTAAATTTTATTTTTATTCATTTATTTATTTTTAGGTGAAGGTATGTAATGCTTGCATGTAAGTGTACCCGTATTTTGCAATACCCATGGGAGGTCAGAAGAAGGTGTCAGATCCCCTGGAACTGGAGTTACAAACCTTTGTTAGCCACCATATGAGTGCTGGGAACTGAACCTGGGTCCTCTGGAAGAGCAGTGAGGGCTCTTAACCACTGAGCCATCTCTCCAGTCCTACATGTGGTTTTTCAAAAAAGAGCTTGGTTTTTTTTTTTCTTCTTCTTCTTTTTTCTTCATAGGTCACATTCAGGAATTCCAAACCACATAATGCTTAGCTTAAAATCTGAAAACTTGGGGCTGGAGAGATGGCTCAGCAGTTAAGAACACTGGTTGTCCTTACAGAAGACCCAGGTTTGAATCCCAGCCCCACATGGCAGCTAACAACTGTCTATAACTCCATGACTCCAGTCCCAGGGGATCCGACAGCCTCTTCTGACCTCCACAGGCATTGCACTACACAGGTGCATTTACCTACATGCAGGCAATACATGCATACACATAAAATAAAAATAAAATAATAAAAATTTTTTTAAAAATCTGAAAACTTAAGCTTCACATGCCTTTAATCCCAGCACTGGGGAGGCAGAGGCAAGCAGATCTCTCTTAGTTCTAGGCCAGCCTGAGAACTCTGTCTCAAAAACCCAAAACAAACAAACAAAATAAAACAAGTAGTAATAATCTTCCAAGGCTTCTCCATATCTTCTTGGGTACCTACGATGACACTATTTCTATATGTAAAAGTCCTTTATTAGTTGTTTTTCTGATTGCTATGATAAAATACCTGACAAAAGCAACTTAAAGGAAGGAAGGATTGATTTCAGCTCACATTTCAAGGGTGCAGTGCATCATGGTAAGAAGTCATGGCTGCAGGTATGTGAAGCAGCTGGTCACATCGCATCTGTAGTCAGGAATCAGGAGATGAATGCTCAGCTCAGCTCTTCCTTTTTAATCAGTCTGGGATCCCAGCACACAGGATGGTACCATCCACATTTAGAGTAGGTCTTTCCACTTCATTTAACCCTGTCTAGAAACTCCCTACAGACATGCCCAGAGGTTTGTTTCCTAGGTGATTCTAGATCAGGTCAAGTTGATACTATTAATCACCACCAGATATTGATCTATATTCAGGGCCAGAGAGATGCTTAGCAGTTAAGAGCACTGACTGCTGTTACAGAAGACCCGAATTCCGTTCCTAGGGCCTACGTGACAACTCACAACCTTCTGTAACTCTAGTTATAGGGAATCCGACCCCCTCTTCTAGCCTCTGTGGGCATTGCATGAATGTGGTGTACTTACATAACAAAACACTTATACACATAAAAATAAATAGATCAAAAAATTGTAAAGATCATATTAATCTACTACATTCCTTTTTCTTTAAATTTTTTAAAATGTTGCATAGTTTCAAATTTTAACATCGTGATCAATCTCTTGTGAACAGATGACAAAGTAATATTTAATCAATTGCCAAATGATTGATAGACAATAGGAATTCTTTCCATGTTAAGATATGAAGAAGGAGCTGGGCATTTTGGCACACACCTTTAATCCTAGCACTTGGGAGGCAGAGGCAATCAGATCTCTGTGAGACCTAGTTGAGCCTGGTCTACATAGTGAGCTCCAGGCCAGTTGGGGCTACAGGAGACCCTGTCTCAAGCAAGCAAACAAAAAGATATGCGAAGGCATGTAGATTAGAAAAATGAGAATGGCTTAAACAGAGGAGGTGAGGGTTTGAGTCAAGGGAAAGATGATGGAAAAAAACATCCAGATTTGAAGGAGCTCAGGGAGGGATTAAGTAAGATCATGCCTCAGCCCGGTATTTAAGGACCGTCCACTGGCATGTTTGGTAGATTCGGCTTGATGGTATATAATGGCTTGAAGGTGCAAGTTGTCCGAGCCAAGGTTCTGATCAGTACCCAGTACTCATGCTTTGAAGGTGTCTTCGTCTTGTCCTTATATAGTATGTTTGTTTCTTGCTTATGTTCTAGGTAGAGGGCAGAATTTAAAAATTTGTCCTTGCAGGATTCAGATTGCCAGATGGGATCCAGCTGCTTTAGGCCTCACTTGCAAGCAGTGAGAAAGTGGATGGGCTAGTGCCTGTAACTCCAAGGCATAGTCCTGGCTGCAGGGCCCCTGGCAAAATTACAGTTGTCCAGGAGAGATATTGACAGGTTGATCCCTATGGAGATATAGCTTAAGACCGTCTCGACCTTGATGTCTAAAGGCCTTAAGCCACCATTTGAAGATAAGATTAAGCACTGGCTGGTATTTAGGCTCTGTTGTTTTGAAGCTCAGCCTCCCATGCAGCCTCACACAGAGGAGAAACCCCTGGTGCATCTTGGGAGTCTTACCAGTACCGCTATTTCTCAGAGAAGGCAAATAGGCTCCAATACCACAGTTTCATGTGCACAGAAACTTGTTTTCTAAATAGTCTTAGGTTAGTAACCCCAGGTAGATGTTTGGACTTAACTTTAGCTCAGGTATAATCACTGTTTGCTTTGGGTGGGACTTTGAGGGCTTTTGAGAATACAAACAATTCATCTGTTTGCTTGCATTAGTTCCTTCTACTAGTGGCTGGACACTGCTATAGCATTACACCAAGTAAAGCAAGCATTACCAATGTGGATGTGATTTTAGGGATTCCTGGAAAGATCACTTTGCTGGTTACTTGTGCTTGAAATGCCTTTAGGTAGGGGAAATAATTCTTTTCTTATGTGCTTATAGACAAGCCTTCAGTTAACACCCCTGAAACCCAAAAGTAACACTTCCTTTAGCCACACACAAAAGTAGAAAGCCCTTCCACAAGTTCTTTCCTGAAAACAGATTTGACAGGGAACTGTGTGTGCGTGTGTGTGTGTGTGTGTGTGTGTGTGTGTGTCTGTGTGTGTGTGTCTGTGTGTGTCTGTCTATATGTGTGTTGTATGTGCTGTGTGCATCTATGTCTGTGTTTAAGAGATAGTCTCTCATTGCCAAGTTTGGCCTTTTGAACAGACTCATTTGGCTGTGTCTGTGGTGTGGTGTACCTACTTTAGGATCAGCCCCTGACTTCATGTAGACCCATCAAGTCTTTCTTTTTTTACTCTCTGGATAGTAGACAGTAATATGGTGCTTGCTGACCATGTAGCATTGAGAGGTAGAAGGGAGGCCACGCCATCTAAGGACAGCAGACCCACCATGTAAACACTATAAAAGCCCAAGTTAATTTATTTCATCTTCACAACTGTCTTGCAAGGTAAGTATTCTTGTTACTCTCTTTCACAGACAGAAGAGCTGGTCACAGGCATGAATTAACTTGTGGGGGTAGCACAGCTTGTAGGAGGCAGGCCTCAAACCCAGTCTGTCTAGTTCTGGACTCTCATCATAACACTGTCCCGTACTGCCTCTATATTCAAATCATCATGCTGCAGGTTCCTCTTTCTTTTAGAAACCCACTTTTCTTCTTTTGAAGAAGAAGTAAAGAAGTTTTTGATCTTATTATAAGATTTCTGAGTCTATGTCAAGAGGGGTCTGTGCAGTGTTACTAAGCCACATTATAGTGATGCTGTAAAAAGGCAGCTTGACTCTTAGCATCCATTTTCAAGGCAAGAGTGCTAAGAGCTTGTTCCTTCAGATTTCAGTCAGAAATGTGCTCCCAAACAAAGGCTTTGTTCCTTTTTTATTGGAACAGTACCTCCAGAATGAAATGGGGAAGTCATTCCACCCTTATCAGAGAATTTTGTTTGCCCTTTGATCCCTAAATCTAGAATACCACACACAAATACAGATGGTTCTCAGTCTTTCTGTCATTTGTAATGAGAAAAGCAGTGTTTGCAGCATGTTGGTGCTCTTATATGTAAAACCTGCATACATTCATTCATATACAATCTTGAGTGGAGAGCAAGGAAATGTCCTAAGGGATTAAGGACATATGACCAGGTCACAAGAGGAACATTTGGCTTAGTGAGCTTGTTTATATTATAAACCAGCTGTAACATTAACTTTTTGATTGCAAGGATGGGTAAAAGTTATTATCCATAGTATATCCATATTGTAGAAGTCATTTGTCTGGTTCTCTTGGGTTCCTTGTTCTTGGAACCTGTCCATGGTTTCAGGAAGTCATTCAGACCCTATAGGGACCCACAAGCCACAGCCACTTACCCACAGGTCATCACATAGGAGTGATGACTCAAATGGAACAGTGAGAAATCTGAACTCTTGGTAGCTGTGGGATGCTAACCAGCAAGTGTTAGAGTCTTACAACTCCAAAAAGTGAGTTTCCGCAGGTCTCAGGAACTGTAGCAGCACGTCTCAGAGGCTAGAGTCGCAGGTCCCTGGAGCAGGAGTTCTCAGAAGCCTTGGTTGAGCAGGAAACAGTAGCAGGACTGAATTCCCATCAGCAGTCAGAGAGTAGAGTCTAGGATTTGAGGAAGGAATGATACCCTTGCCTGTAGCAACCTGTTGAGTCTTGGAGGCTGGAGCAGTGGGAGCCTGAGAGAGTTCCCCCCTGAGGCCAAAGGCACAGGGTAGGGTGAGTCTGTCTCTAGCAGGTCTCAGCAGCAGTCTTCCTAATCTGCCAAGGAAAAATCAGATAGAGTCTGCAGATAGAGAACCTGTGTACCCTGTAATGTAGGAGCAGGTGTGCCGTGAATGGTAGGTTATGTGTGCATGCAAATGAGGCAGAGAATGGGACCAATCAGAAAAGAGCCTACTCCTTTCATGGTTCCACCACCTTCCCATATTTCTGAAGGGCTTACAGGGAGGTTGTTTCAGGGATGTCTCCAGAAAAAGGAAGCTGACATTGAAAATCCAGTGAAATTGATCTTAAAGCCACAGGAACAAGTTTGATTTCCAGATGATTAGCACAGTGCATTGTCAAGAGACACCAGGGTAACCTTGGGGGAATTTGGGTAATTATTTTCTAGCCAATAATAACCATTCTCCTTTGCATGTGGCCTGTCCAGAGGCCTTAGAGCACAGAGGTCTTCACAGGCTATTAGGGTGACTGCACTCCCCACCTGTCTTCATACCTGCTACCCAATGTTCTCTGTGATGTTTGGGACGTAACTTCTCTGGAGCACCTTTTCCTCATATATCTTCACAACTCTGGTTTCAAAACAGTTAACTAATATTCTTTAGCACTCTTCCTTTGTGGTTAAGTGATTTACTCTAATAGTATGTTTTGATTCCTTGCTTATTATTTTTGGATTGTCTGTTATTGATTTTTGCTTTGTGGTTACCATGAGACTTACAAAACATATCTTTTGATTATATTTAACAAACTATTTTGAAATGATGGCAACTCAGCGACTCAGCATGATTATAGAGAACAGAAACAACAAAAAGAAATAATACTAATGAGAAAGCACATGTTGAATTTTTGAATTTTTGATATCCCAACTTACATCTTTCTATATTGTCAGTCTCAACATATTAATGTAGTTATTTTTAAATTTTTATTTATTATTTTTATTCTTATGTGTATGAGTATATTGCTTGCATGTATGTAAGTGCATTTGTGTCATACAATGCCTATGGAGGTCAGAAGGGGGCGTCGGAACTGGAGTTACATTACAGACAGTTGTTAGCTGCCATATGGGTGCTGGGAATCAAACCCAGATCCTCTGCAAGAACAGCCAGTGGTCTTGCTGAGCCATCTCTCCAGCCCCTAATGTAGTTATTTGAATTGCTTTATTGTCTTCATACTTAGGGTATGAATGATTTATGCATCATGCTTACAATAATATAATATAATAGTAAGAAGTATAGAATGTAAGAAATTTGCATAATTCTTACCAATGGATTTTATACTTCATAAATCTTATTTATCATTGTTTTTCTTAGTGTATAGAACTCTTTTTAGCATTTCTTGTAGAACAAACCTAGTAGAAATACATTCTAGTGAAAATATCTTCTTTCAGATTTGGTGAACCTGGGAATGTCTTTATGTCACCCTTTGTGTCTAAAGGATGACTTTTCTGAATATGATATTCTTGGATGGTGGTTTTATTCCCCTTAGTACTGTGGAAATCTCATGCATTACTCTTAGCACATAAAATTCTGCTGAGAAGTCTGCTGTCAGGTGAGCTAAGACCTCCCTCTGTATTCTTTTCTTTTGCAACATTAGAACATCTCTTGATTTTTGTATGGTAAGAGCTTGGCTGTGGGATATCTGGGTAGAGTGTGTTTCAGGCAGATCTGACTGGTGACCTTTGAACTTCCTGTACCAAGATATTCATACCCCACTCTAGATTTGGGAAATAATCCATTGTTATGTCTATAAATAAGCTTTCTACCCTTTATCATTACTAGCTGGCTTTGTCAATACTGTCTGTCACAAAGGTCCTGTAAACTTTCCTTTTTCTTTTTATTTCTCTTCATTTTTTTTCTTTTTTCTCCTCCAACTGTGTATTTTCAAATAGCCTATCTTTAGAAAAAAAAAAGTTTTATTTTTATTTATTTGTTTATTTGGTCTTCTTGAGACAGGGTCTCCCTGTATCTCCAGCTGGCCTGGAACTGTCTATGTAAACAAGGCTGGCCTCAAACTCACAGAGATCCGCCTGCTTCTTCCTCCCCAGTGCTGGGACTAAGGCATGTGCCACCACACCCGGCTGTTTCATTTATTTTTATTTTATGTGTATAAGTGTTTTGCTACACGTATGTAAGTGCACCACATTCACGAAATGCCCATAGTGTCAGAAGAGGATTTTAGATCCCCTGGGACTGGAGTTTCAAATGGTTGTTAGCCACCATGTAGATGCTAGGAATTGAACCTTGGTTCTCTGCGAGAGCAGCCAGTGCTCTTAAATGGCTGAGCCATCTCTCCAGTTCCCCAGATATATCTTTGGGCTCAGCAGTTCTTTGACTTATTCTTTCCTGTTATTGATGCCTTCAAACAACAGCAAAAAGGAAACAAGCTTTCCCTGAACTGTTTTCCAGATTTATTTTTATTTTTAATTATGTGTATGTGTGTCAGCACGTGGGTGTATGTGCATGAGTACAGGTGCTTATGCAGGCCAGAGGTGTCAGATTCCCCCAGGGTCTGATGTTGTGGGTAGTTGTGAGCCACCCAAAATTGGTGCTGGGAGCTGAACTTAGGTCCTTAGGAAGAGCAGCAAATGCTCTTTAACTGCCCAGCTATCACTCTAGCCAGAACTTGTGGTTAAAGAGTATTCAGGAACTTTGGCAACATAGCTGAATAAGCATCTGCTGGTGGTATATTTCTATTACAGAAAAACAGAAATGATAAAGTAAACCAAAAAGTCTTTTCAAAATATAGCCAAGAATGAAGAAAATAAGTTAAATCCTTAGGTGTCGAACATTGAGGGAGGCCAAACATGGTGGCACAGACCTTTAATCTCAGCACTCAGGAGGCAGAATCAGTGGATCTCTGTGAGTTTGAGGCCAGTTTCATCTACATAGTGAGTTAAGGTCAGCCAGGGCTACATAGTGAGACCCTGTCTCAAAACAAAACAAAAAATTTGCGAGAGAACATCGTATGCAACCCAGGGTAGCATTAGAGATTGTTACCATCATATGAGGGGACAGTAGAGGGCTCCAGGGGAACCAGGAGCTGTAATTGAGCCTGTAGGTATAGGTAGAATCATGAAAAAAGGACTAGGAAAATCTTTAGGAAAAGCTTGCTGACTATATAGAGCCTTAGGTTGCAGGAAAAGAGAAATTAGAAAGAGATCAGTACCATTGGTGGATCTGGGTCCAAATTTATGTTTGTGTTTACTGTAGAGAGCCCAAGCCAAGAAAATAACATTAGAACTGGTCTCTGCAAAGGTAAACACAGTCACTTTGTCATTGCTACTTTCACAGTGTAGGTCAAATAGCTCTTGCTAAAAGTAAGCTGACAGCATAAATTTTCATACCAACTTCTAGGTAGATGATTGGTACCCAAGTAGGTAGAGAGATACATAAAGGATGGATAGATAGATAAACACCATGGAGTAGAGAAAAGAAAATAAAGATAGCCATCAGTTAAAGCTACAAGCCAAAGCATAAACTATCAGATTTAAATCTTATCTAAAATACATGTATTTCTTGAATAAATACAGATATACAACTTGATAAATAGTAGAACACTATTAAAAAAGCAGATCTGTCTTTAGAAATTAGACCTTAAATAGTGGATGTAGTTGATGAAGGAAGTACCGTTGTCCCTCCTTTTGTGATGGATCGATTGTGGGACTCTGTGAATCCCCAAATCCACAGATAAAGCCCCTTGCATAAAATGTAATCTATGCCTCTATACCTCCTCCTGATTATGTTAATCTCTAAATTATTTATGGTACTAATATTGTGTGAACACTTCTTGCACTGTATTGATTAGGGAGTAATGACAAAGAAAGACTGAACAGAAGCAATTTTTAAAAGTATTTTCAAGCCACGCTTTGTGAAATGTGTGGAAGTAGAAGACATAGCTGTGGAGGACAGACTGTTTTAGAGTAGACAGAAGGATTGGAAGAAAATCAGAATAATTAGATAACAAAATTTATTGAGTTCAGGGGTGAAGTGAGAAAAGCACCTTTAATGTGAAGAAGGATGCAAAGGGAGAATGTAAATGCTCTATGGAATCAGGGGACGCCACAGGCTGGACAAGACAGCTACCAGATCCCTAAGGTAAGAAGAGTCCCAGCCAAGACGACAGAGGCCAAAGCTACAGTGTCTAGGAGGAGTTCAGGTGAGTAAAAGGCCTGCGCGCCTCAATTCACAAAACACAGCCAGTCCCAAAGAAGCCAAATAAAAGCCACCCTGCAGAGATGCACAGAGATGATACCATTGAATATCAGAAACATTTTATAAGGAACTGGAGCCAAAAGGCAAATTATGTCTTCCAGAAGTTCTGGTAGACTGGCAGTAGGTTCTCCTCAGCATGGTGGTGCTGAGAGACAGCAGAGCGTAATCTTCCTGATCATAGCCTGTGATTGTATTCCTGGGATATTATTATTCAAAGTGAGAACTAAGTGAAGACACTCTCAGACAAGGCAAGGCTAAGGGCCTTTACAATTCAGTGATCCCAGCTGAAAGCACTAACAAATGAGATGCTTGAGTAACCCAGGGTATTGATCCCAGAAGTGGATAAAAGGATTCAAGGAGCCGAAAAACAAATTGACAAATGATTGATAAATCTAAATGATGATCAAGTGTTTTAAAAAAGTGAAAATCACTGGGATGTAGCTTGGTAGTAGAGCGCTTGCCTAAAAGATGGAAAACAACTGTTAGGGTCACACAAAGCAACAACTCGGGTGTGTGTGTGTGTGTGTGTGTGTGTGTGTGTGTGTGTGTGTGTACGCACACACTTCTGTGCATATGAGATATGAAGAGATATATTATAAGGAGTTGGCTCATGCAGTTAAGGAGGCTGATACCCTCAAGAGCCTATAGTTTGCAAACTAGAAACCCAGAAGAGCACATGGTTGCAATGATTGTTTGAAAGCCAGCAAGCTTGAAGCACTGGAACAAACCAGTGCTTCATGTAGAATCCAAGGATCTGAGGGGAAGGGCAGTGTGTCAGAACTCAAAGACAAAGAATTCTTTTTCTAGTTCCTCTGATAAGAGGCCCCTGACATGGGAAGGTCAGTTGGCTTTACTGAAGTCTACTATTTCAAACATTAATACTCATGTCTACAGAATCACCCTCACAGATATATAGAACCAACATAATGTTTGACCAGATATCTTCAAATGGAAACAAAATTAACCATCACTGAGACAAGACAATTGGGAAAGATACTTGAATGCAAATACCAGACACATTGGTGTGAAGACTGGTGGGCAAGGTGATGGTGCCGTCTTCATTCTGCATATGCAGAATGACAGAGACTGCACACTTGGTTTAAAAACTTCTTTGAGAGGATGACTGAAGGAGTAGATGCAGATTGTGTTGCATTCAAAGCAATAAAGGGAGAAAGGAAGAACAAATAAAACTTGACAGACTAGAAGGAGAGAAAGGAAGAAAGAGAATGGGACCAGAACATGGACAGTAAGGCGATAGAGATAAATCCAACATAAGTAACAAAAAAAGAGTTTACACAATGCATACTAAACCATGTAAGGTGAATGAATTATAGATCCAGAAGTCAAATTAGGCAGTGGGTCCTTAGGTGTTTATTATATGACTTTACGTGTTTTTTCTGGTATAAGGAATTAATAATGAACATGCCACAGTCTTAAGTATTCCGCCTTAGTTGAAGCATTCCTCGCTGATTTTCTCCAGCGCCTGTCCTCACTGTTCATGTGGCAGTGGCTCCAAGTGACTTGAATTCCTGCTTTGTGCCTTCTTCTATAGTAGATAAAGCTAGATGCACATTGACCAGAGCTGGCGTGGGGAAGCAAGAAAGCTGAAGCTTACTTGACACCCCCATCCCTAGCCACCCCAAGATTTCCCAATTGGCTTCACTTGCCTGGTCGATGTTATTGTTTGTCTCTTTGAGATGCCAGCTCTTAACCTCAGAGTACCTGCCCACAAGCAGGTCTGACTCAGACATGATATGAGACCCCTCCTCAGTCTCAGAAGAAAGCCATGTGTGCAGGACAGGAACTTCCTGGGTCTGCAGCGGAAGCCCGGATTTCATGTTAGAGTTTTCTCTCCTACTCTAAAAGATGGCAGTTTGCAAGAAGTGAAGACAATTTGATAAGCTTAGAGTTGACATGGATTCAATATTGCCGTTTTTACTGTTCCATTTTAAACAACGGAGTCCCTTTATTTTGAGTAATGTTATCTTTAACCTATTCAGATGGTTTTTCTTTTTCTCTTTTCCATTTTCATGTATATATGTGGTATGCAGGTGTGTGCACGCACATGCAATTGAAGGCCGAGGCTGACTTTGGGAATCATCCTCTCTTACTCTTCCATCTTATTTACTGAGGCAAAGTCTCTCAGTCAGAAGCAAAGCTCACTTACCTTGCTGTCCAATTTGCTCCAGGGATCCACTGTTTCCACCTTCTACACTTTGGAACTACAGGGGGATTGCCATACCTGCCTGGCATTTACATGGGTTCTGAGGACCCAAATTCTGGTTCTCATGCCTCCACAGCATGTGCTTTAACCACTGATCCATCTCCTCAGCCTGCAAATGACTTTTTGAAAAGCTTATTGAGTTTGATGCTTAATCCTGAGAATCCTCTATTTTAAGGTTTATACTATGAGGAAAAGTCCACCAACATTTCCTTTTTCTTTTGCTATTTCTTTTTATTCCCTCAAATAAAGTACTTACTTTTCTCAGATCTTGGTGTATTGACTCTCTTATTTAAAAAGCGTTTTAAAATTATTTGAACAGCAGATTTGCATATAATTTGGGAGAGTTTCCCATTGGCTAGCACTTTGAGTCACACTTGCAAATAAATAATATTTCCTTTTTGAGTTGGGTTTCTAAAAACCTTAGTATATTGTGACCAAGTGTGCACAGAGAGGGCTGCTGTTTTCCTTGAGATCCTGCTGGTATCACGGGTAACACAGAAGATGTGTGTGCCACTACCATCTGTGAATGAATGGCAGATCAAAGGAAGTATCTTTAGAGAAGGTGGCTACATGTGTGAACAGCTTCTTTGATCTACTGTCTCTCCAGGCCTTGGATTTAGACTGGGAAAAATGGGCAGATTTACCAGGCATTTTATTGTCTCCTCATCCTGTTCCAGCCATCATCTGCTTCTGCATCTGGTGATGGTTTACTGCTTCGTATTCTCAATACTCATACCACACAGCCATGGTAATTCTGTCAGAAATAATTGGGTATAGCCTAAGTTTATAAAATGCACCAAGTGCATAAGTATTTTTTGGTTCTTACTACTACGTGAGCTTTAACAAGATGGTGTGACAACGATTTTCTCTAAAGACTCACACGAGAACCCTTTAGAGTAATCAGTCCAAGTAATATGGTCACTTCCTACAAATGAGGTCACCAAAGTTGAGAGGCTGTGCTGTTTCCTGGGGTTGCAGAGTTGGTTGCAAGAGGGCAGTGGATAGGACAGTGGGGTGATGCTCTTTGGAGATTCCATATGACTTCTCCACATGCAGCAACTTGTGAGTATGTAGATGTTACTATAAGCATGTACAAGTAACTTGTAAGTATGTAGATGTTGCTATAAGCATGCAGGCATATTATTAACATGGGCAATAACTAAAATAATTATTTTTTTTAGAATCAATGCTATCTTAAGATTCAGACTTAATCTTTTTCCACTAAATATTTACTAATATTTATCATGCCTACCAATGTTGTATCACTGAACTCGATAAAGAAATTATAATAATAATAAACGTTAGACCAAAAATCATCTTAGTACTGAACTGACACAGATCTGTGATCTATAATCCTTTTCTTAACTGTGTGAGTATACAGTACGCATTCAGTTAGTGCTTGCGTGGGTCATTCCTTAAGCCATTTTGCTATATATTTTGGAAGGATTCCCACCATGAGCAAAGTGAGAGCTGGATATCCTACCTAGTTTTTCAAAGGATGTCACCTCAGAGAAATCCTTTCCTGGATGCCTTCCTTGTGCCTCTCTTCTAACATAGCTGTCCCTGGGATTTCAGCATGATTTGCAAGTGGATGAAGCATACTTTTGTTGGAAAATTTATTTATGTATAAAATATGTCTACCTCCTACTCACCCCGCTAAATACACACAGTGAACCCTCCATATCACAGGTTCCACAGGCATGGATTCAAACAACTAATAGAAAATGCATGGGAGAAAATTGCATTTAAAATTAGCAGACTTTTTATTTTTATTTTTCTTATTTGTTAAAGATAGAGTGCAACAATGATTTACATAGCATTTATGTTGTATTAGATGTAAGTAGTCTAGAGATGAAGTATATGTCAGTGTGTTAGGTAGGATAACTACAGTGCTTCTTATAAAGAAATTGAACATCCATAGACTATGATGTCCACAGAGGTCCTAGAGCTACTGGATAAAAGGGTGCAACAGTAGATTTACACAGACACATACATTCACTTTAGATTCCCTAACTATCAGTCTGTCTAACCTACATTCCTCATCTATGAAATGGGCATAGCAATTTCTGGCAGTTGATGAGGATTATTTTGGAAAGATTTAATATTCATAGATAGCAGAGAATTTTTTAATTGACATTATTAAAATCTGTAAGTCTGACCTGCTAAGGTGTTATAAAATGCCTACCTGTAAAAGATAAATCTCTTCAGATTGTTTCTGTTACATGTTTTTCTTTTCTTAAGTTGGCTTTTTCAAAGCTAATTTATCTGCAGATAGACATATGTTTTAGGTATGAACTTGTTAATTTACCTTGGAAAAAATTAGGTCACATCAAATCTGGCAGTGTGGCTTATAAACTTGGCAAAATGGTCTAATTAAAAGCTCTTCGTGGATGCAAAGCTAGGGGAAATGATGAGTATCAGTCCTGTTTTTGTTTTCATGGGCTGCTTGTGTGTAGGTATGTGTCACTTCTCATATTGTATTAAAAGCATGTTGACTGTCTGCTCATACTTCATCTCTTTCCTTCCACAGCCTCCAAGTCTGTTATAAATAGTATGCTGCGGGACCCTTCTCAGATTCCAGATGGAGTTCTCGCAAATCAGGTCTATCAGGTATTAATCACAGCTGTCTGTTTTCAGTGGCGATGCTGTTATCTGCCTAGCCGAGTAAAGGGTTTTAAACCTCATTTAATTACTGTCATCATAAACTATCAGTGAGGTCGGGGTGCACCATAAGTGGCAATGCAATATTTGAGAGACGAGCATTTCACTTTTTAATAGCTTGCTTTTATAGTAAATAAAAAGCATGCAATTTCTGTTTTCTGTGATTAAATCTGAATAGCTTTTTGATAGCTTTCTTTTGGGTGGGTAGGAGGGAGAGAAAAGTAATGACTGCTCTTAGAGTGTTTGCTGTGGTAGAGTCTGTAGTCACCCCAGCTCAGACCCTTCTCTTATGCCTCTGCAGTGCATTGTGAATGACTGCTGTTATGGACCGCTGGTGGACTGCATCAAACAGTATCCTTTCCCATAAAATTTTAGGTGTACAATTGACGAGCTTAGACTCAGTGTCTAGGAGGAGATGCGTCTAGCTTTAACCTGACATAAAGTTCTGCTTCACAAAACACATTTCATACTCTTCTATTTTACATTCAGTCAGCTGGAGGGTCACTGCAGACCATTCTTTTCCACTGCTTACGAAAAATCAGCTAGGCCACAGGAAGATGTCAGTTCAGCAGTTGCACATTCATGTGCTTATTTCAAACTGCTTGGTTTTCAATGAGTTTAAAGGCACAGAGTCATTAGGCAGGTAACATACTGTCTTGGAATGTATCTAACCATCCCAGTGGCCATTTTTTAAAATATAACAAAGTTCTATTTAAAATGAGCCAAATTCAGTTGAGTGTTCTAGAATAAATTTTGCTCCTAGAGTTAAAGGATGATGATATTAAAATGCTGCCAGAGACCATCACATTTTAAAGGGCAGTAGACTCTCAATCACTTAAATACTGATTGCAATCTGCACTGTCATTTGGATCCCTAATAAACATTTTTAGAGAATCCATGCTAATTTTTCCCTTGGGACTGACTTTAAGGCTGTGAAAGCAGATGTCTGGTCATTTGTCATATAAAATCATTGAGATTCCTAAGGAGTTAATGTTTACTTCTTAAAATAAGATGGAGCAGACAGCAGCCATTTCAATAGAGATTATCAGTAAATTTAGTGGTATGTGACCACACTGAGAATTCTGATAACCCTTGAGGAAAAAGACTACTTAAATAGTAATCATCACTTTTGGTGGAGATCATTTCTAAATCCACAAGTCTCACACTGCTTCATATATGCACAGCCTTCCTGGACTAGCTTTTGTTAACAGGAATGGCACTGGGGCCAGGTGTGACTCAGTGATTATCAGTCAGAGTTTTTGTTGGATGCTCTTTAAAGCTGAATGTGCATATATACATATCCACACATGTACATGTTCATGTGTATACTTATTTATGTCTCAGCTTGTTTCACAAAGGCTTAGAGTCAGTGAGGAGAAAGTTTTTTTGAGACTTGATCTTACTACGTAGTCCAGGAAGGATGGCCCTAAACTTGCAATCCTCCTGCCTCTGTCTCCTGAGTACTGGGCTTACAAGGTATGTGCACTACCGTACCCAGCCCCAAATTTTTGGAAAGGAAATTTACTTCCTTTCCTTAAAAGAACTGAGCATAATCTTTTAATGGAACCCTCTTGCAAGAATTTTGAGTAAGTGGAATATAGCCATTCACACTTACACACTTGGACCTGCTCTGCTAGCTAAAATGAACAATATTTTCAGAAGCTGGCTTTTTTTATTAAAGTGTAACTATTCTTCTATTTTCAGTGTAAAATTAATGGTGCTGATAAAAATTGTAAGAGTGCCAACCTCATGTTGGTGTGGTGATAAACTTTAGCACATTTATATAACAACTGACACCATCTCAGAGTATCTGGGGCTGAATTACATGTTAATTTTAAAGCACATAAAATAGTTAAAAATCAATTTAAAGTTAAGGTTTTAAAAGCATAATGTCTTCTGAAGGATTGCATATTGATTTTAAATATAACTACCTAATTATATATGCATGGACTAAAGTATGAAGTCAACTGCTTTGTAAATGCCAGAAGGCTATTTTTCAGTAATAGTTGAAATGCTTACGGGAAACTAGATTGCTGTGCTCCTGGCGAGGAAAATGGCTTGTGAGGTTATTTACAAGTTTTGCCCCATGGTCACTGCCATACATCAATAATAGGTATTCTTATAGACAATGTCTAAGTGTTTCTGCTTATGGAGCATTATAAATTCTGTCTCAAGTATTTTCCTTATATTTTTTGCCATCACTCACTTTCCCCTTTCAGTTGTGTATTGGCAGCAGACTCTAACATACTGCATGATTTCAATTGATAAAGATAAATGATATATGTAAATAAATTGTATTCACCAACTAGATTATAATTTTTGTAGTTCCATTATGCTTATTACCAGTAAAAATTACTGCTTTTTCAAGCTTTATTTTCTAGACCCTGCATTTTATGTTTATTCACATTAAGAAAGCATAATCAAGAAGTATATCTTTCCAAAATTTTAAATTGGTAATTGCATTTACTATGCAAAATAAAACAGGCTGGGAAGTTTACGGAGACACCAATTGTATCTTTTCACTGAAGTGGTAGCAGTTTCATATAACGTAAATATGCTTGCAAAGGTGTTTCCTAGACCGATCAACAGGAATTTCTTTATTTCACACTCAATAAAAATGACTGGTTTTCTTTGTGAGTGAAAAATGGTCTTTTGTGTTGGTAATGTTTACATTGCTTACCCTCACTAAAGTACATCATTTTCTGAAGAAGATAGCACACATTTGGTAAATGAAATAGGTGCAAAACCTTCTTCCTCCATTATGAAAATGTTATGTGGAGGCCTTTGTGTTCAGAGGATAAAGTAAATGGGTCACTTACTAAGATGACATCGCACAAATCACAGTGACAACAAGGGTGTTACTGTCATGGGCTCTTTTTCTTTGGGTGCCTGCTGTACTTTCTCTTGTACAGCCACACCTGCCCCTGCCTTTCCCTTCACAGTTCATACTCACCAAGGAAAAGCACACTGGAGAGCAGTCCTTCAAGTTTCCAAAGTATGACTGCAGGACACAGCTGTCAGAGGGCGGTCTGAACAGAGAAGTGAGGACAGAGGATGCTACAGGAAGCGTCTAGGGCTGTGGGTTTCATCTCTGTGCCATCAGTAACCTCAGTTTCATGATTCAACATTTTAGATGTAAATAATTTACAACAATAAAAGTGAGAGTACGTTTCTGTGGAATGGAAGTAAATAATTTAGTTTGAAAATGTGGGATGCCCCTGGTAATGTGAGACCATTGAGGCTTATTCATCACGTCTTCAATGGACTCAAAAAATGTGTGAAATTTGGTGATTCAAATTTTTCACTTCTTTTATTTCCTGTTAAGAGTTAAATAAGTGCTGCCATGCACATTGGAACAGGGAAAACAACAGGAGGAAAAGCAGTAATGATGACTCTCTTTGTTCTGAATGCGAACATAAATTGTTCTTTCATCTGTAACCCATTAATACAGAGCAAGTTAATTTTCTAAGGATTTTTTTTCTTTTTCTTTTTAAATTCTTATTTATTTATATGTGTGTGAGTGTTTTGCCTGCTTCTATGTAAGTACACCATGTGTGTGTGTGTGCACCACCCATGGAGGCCAGAAGAGGGTTTCAGATCCCCTGGAATTGGAGTTATGGACAGTTGTCAGCCACCATTGTGGATGCTGGGAATTGAACCTGGGTCGTCTGGAAGAGCAGCCAGGGCTCTTAACTATTGAGCCATCTCTCCAGCCCCTCTAAGAGTTTTTCTCCAAGTGATATATGAATTGTATTTGATTTAAGTTGAAACCTTGCAGTGCATGATCAGACTCACAGTCTTTGGTGAGTCAAAGGATGCTGCCCCCAGGTTGATATTACTAGGGCCATGAAGAATGAAGGTGATGATCCAGAGGGTTACTAACCAGTGCTTTCAGTGGAACAGAATAATATAGCTCTCTTTTCGAGACTTTGTATCATCTCATTCCTTTGGAAAACAGACCAGACTTCTAAATACCACCCCTGGCTTCATTATATGAGCCAGGAGACCTTCAGCAAGATCCTTAGCCTTTCTGAACCTTTCTTTACTTGTTCTAGAAAACTGGACCTCAAGTATCTATTCTTGGAGTACTGGTGAAGATTAAGTAAAATCTCAGAGTACTTATGATAAAAAGTTTCCTACATGGTACTTAAGAAACGTTGACTCTTCTCAATATGTAAGTCTAATGCTGTTGGTAACCTGTATGGAGATTATAAACAGGCTTTGCAGAAGTTCTTTCTTGACTTATTTCACTGTTGTTGTTTTCCTTTCTTTTCTTTTTGTTTTCCCTATCAGTGCTGGAGATGGAACCCAGGGCATCAGGAATGCTAGGCAAACACTACCACTGCACTACAACCCCAGCCCCTCATCCTTGGCTTTGGCATACATTCCCTTGGCTTTGTGCAAGTTCTTCTCTGTTTCCTCATCTGTAAAACAAGGCTTATTATAGTTGTGAGGATGAAACTACACACTTAAATCACCTAATGCAGGAGCTGGAGAGATGAGTCAGTGGTTAAGAGTGCTTTCTACTCTTGCAGAAGACCCAGGTTCAGATCCCAGCATTCACATGGCAGCTCACCACTGCCTGTAACTCCAGTTTCAAGGGAGCCAGCACTGTCTTCTGGCCCCCAAGGGCTCCTGCATACATGTGGTACACATAAACTCATGCAGGCATACACACATTCATATAAATTAGAAATAAATCTAAAAAAATTGTTTAATATGTCTGCCATTGACAATCAGTGAAACATATGCTTATGTATATCTGTTCACATTCATATATATATGTATATATATGAATATATGTATATACATATATATACATAAATACACACATGTAAGAGTCCACAGCTTCTGGGCCCACCGAAGTGAAACAAAAGCTGCTCACTGACAAGTGGATTGGTTTACAGAACTCATAAGACTGGAAACTCTGTTAGGGGAAGACTAATAAGTGTTCTTTCTTGTACTCAGTGCTTCGCTAATATGCACCAAATTGAATTGGAGTTTTTTAAACAAAAATTAATAGATATTTCAGCAGTCAAAGTTGGCACACACCTTTAATCCCAGCCCTCGAGAGGCAGAGGCAGGCAGATCTCTGTGAATTCAAGGCCAGTCTGGTCTACATAGTGAGTTCCAGGTCAGCTGGGCAATAGGGAGACCCTGTCTCCAAAAGACCAAAATGGATGAATGAACAAATGAATGAATGATATTTTAAGTAGCCCCCTCTTTTTTAATGAAATTAAAATCACAATGATTTATAAATCTTTAACAAAATATAAGCATTACCGGAAAATTCCATTGACTCATTGAAATGAGAAGAAAAATTTATCATTCATCAGAGGTGTAAGCCAGAAGTGGAAAGATGTGTGTATAATTACCATAATTCTTCATTTCACCTCGACATACAGACTGGGTGTTAAATTTCCCTGAGTGTGCAGCCCTTCCTGTGTTCCGTCCTTAACTAAAACCCACAGTGCTATTGGTTATGAGCATGAAGTCCTGCTGAGAGGTCTGCTTCTAGAGAAAAACCTGTCCTTCCTGGGTAAGTGTCACTGCATCCTCTGCTTATAATGTCACCATGAGTGCGTGAAGCTTCATTTTTAGAATCTCCACCTGCAGTTACTGTGTACCAAAGGAAGAGACTGATGATTGATGCTATGCGTGGTATCTTTTATTGATTTAGAACTGAGAAGGAACTCTGTTACCTAATCTCCTATATATATATAGCACATGCACAGGCCTTGCAATTAATATTTTATAGAATAAGTGGCTGAAAAAATGCTTTAGTATCTGTTGGAGTATTACTTTTGGTGTCATGAGGTATTAACCATAATCTAAGCCTTATGAGAGAAAGAAACAAAGAAATATTGTCTATAAAATGCTTTATGTATTAAAAACAACAGAAAAATTAGGTATGTTAGGTATGTTTGTCTTGTGTTTGGAACAGGGTAGTCTTTTTATGGGACAGCAAAATACTAAACTTTTTATGCCAAATATTAATTGTATCATAGATTTAGTATGATTTTTCAAAATCCCCATATGTCTGAATTTGTATGTGTTCTAGTAGAGAACCTTATTGTGTATTGTTATTTCTCTCAACATCTCTTCAGCATTAGAAATAAAGCCTCAAAGGACGTACATGTCATAATGGAGCATGGAAGCCATAAAGCACTCAACGACGCATTAATTCCTCTTCTTCATTGTTTCTGTGGTAATTGGCAAAGGATCCACACAAATCTTGTTCGTAAGCAGATTCCTACAGACACTGAAGAATCTGTATAGTATAGCTTTAGGAACAAAAAAGGGAAAATATTCCATTATATAGTTTTATTCCAAAATAGATAATACATTAGCCAAAGAAAGCCAAATACGTGGTCTTACATCACGGTAGAAAAGGACGTTTTTTAATGTAAGTTCTACAATCAATTTTTTTCTTACTGTTAATCACTTTCAATAACAAACTAGAGAATGGAGTAGGAGATGCTATTAAATTGTTGGTTGTTTGAAGCTGAGAAGGATCCTAAATATTCACTAGTTGGGGTTAAAGAACATTGATAAATTAGGAAAATGGTCTCCAGTTACTAAGTTAAATACTAGAAGCAGCAAAGTATTTTCATGTAAGAGGGGCAGTTGAATTGTTGGGCCTATGGTAAAGTGGGACTGAATTGCCTTTTTTATTTTATTTTTATTTTTTATTTTATGTGGTAAGTGTATTGTCTGCATGTCTGTAAGTGTACCCATGTCCTGCAGTGCCTGTGGAGGGCAGAAGAGGGTATTGGATCCCCTGGAACTGGAGTTACGAATGGTTGTTAGCTACCATGTGGGTGCTGGGATTAGAACCCAGGTCTTCTGTAAGAGTAGCCAATGCTCTTAACTTCTGAGCCATCTCTCCAGCCCCCCATTTATTTATTTTTATATTTTACTTATTTTTATTTTACGTATATGAGTGTATTGTCTGCATGTATGTAAGTGCACCCATGTCGTGCAGTGTCTGTGGAGTTCAGAAGAGGGCTTCAGATTCCCCTGGAACTGGAGTTATAGATGGTTTTAGCTGCCATGTGGGTGCTGGGAATTGAACCCAGGTCCTCTGCAAGAGCAGCCAGTGCTCTTAACCCCTGAGCCATCTCTCACCCCCCTCCATTGCCTTTTGAAAAAATCTAATTCTAAATAAAAAGAGTTATAGTGCCAGTTGTAAAGGGTATGAGGCACCACAAGATGCTTCCGAATTACAGAGCTCTGGTAATATCATAAAGCATCTGATCACACCAGTTACTCAGCTGCAGGTCAGTAAGAGTATAGGCAAATCGAGTTTTGTTGTTTTATATTCCGAACTAAGCAGTCGTCTTTTCAGAGCTGGCTGGTATAACTCTTGGGCACCATCTGTCTAGGCCAGACAGGCCCTCAGACCCATTTCTTTGGCTAACCTAACTGCTCTCTTCCCCCCTGAGGACTAGCAGACTCCAAATAGAAGAACAGAGAGCTTAGATGCAGCCTAAATTTAGGTCTAGACTCTCAGATAACCTGAATTGGGTATGTTAGATTAGACACACCTCAGCTGACAAAATCAGAGCAGGAATATGGTCAGAGCTGCTTCCAGTTACATGAATGTATAGAAAGGAGACAGAACTGAAATCGAGGTGTCTCATATGTATCATTGTCTGTGGGATGTAGAGGTAATTGTTTTATGTGTTTTCCTAGGGAAATGTGAGCAAGTAAATGTCTCTTCACTCTAGTAAGGGCACTAACTACAGACCAAACAGTTCCACCCAAGTCATGTTTGGTGAACCGCTGAGATTACTGGGGTTACTTACAAGACCATGGGTGACTCAAAATTAGCTTCATCACAGAAACGCCAGCATGGGTGACCACTCATAAAAGCTTCATCCTGAAGCTTCCTCTACAACCTTCAGTTAGCACCATGAAGGGCGTTTCCTCTTCCCAGCAGTTGGCCAGCCCCACAGCCTTTGTCTTTCCACCAACCACATTGACTACAGATAGAGCCCTGGGCTGGGTCAGAGTGTCCTTTCTTGCAGAATAGAATTGAGTACTGCCTATCCCTGGAACAAACTTAATCTTTTACACCTGTACTGTTTCATCTTTTATGCCTTCCATGAACTGCTGCTCAGGCTTTGAAGTCTTCCAGAATCTCACTAGCACAGCATTTGGTGTTCTGTTCATTTTTCCCCCTAGGCACTCTCAACACAAATCTTGCCACATTTGCCTTTAGGTGACTAGGACAGGGCTTTGCCCTTTTCCCATTTCTTTTTGTTTGTTTTACCATTTTACAAACGCAATGGACAGGCCAGTCTGGGCCTAAGTTGTTCAGATATACAAGAGCTTCTTGTGCTTCATGACGATTATATCCCACCATAGAGCTCAGCCAAGCACTAAAGCTTTAGACGAGTCCTGAGGTCCAGGGTGAATCAACTGCTTTCTCTACTTCCTGTGAACCTAGTCCTAAGAGGCTCAGTGCATCAAACTGAGTTCTCTCAGTAATACCTATCCTTCCTTTGTTGTCCTCCAGTTCCTGATATCCCATGGAGACCTCAGATGGTGACAACCAAGAATCTCTAATGCCTCATATAAGACAGTCCATCAGGGACTTTTTCTCTTCATATTGCCTCAGGTTATGCAGCTTTGTATTCATAAGGGATGGTAGTTATACTACTCAGTTCCTCTGCTTCCCTGATACAGATTGATGTCATCCAACCCCATGTCCCACAGCCTCATGAACCTGGCTGTGAATGTTTCTTCTACTTTGTTTAAAAACTACCCAATTCAATCAGTTGAGGTGCAGAATTCTCTGATTATTATAGTTTCCTGGACCTTCTACATGCTGAATTGGGCATTCTCTGTATTAAAGGTTGAACCTAGAGGGAATCCTCTATCACTTTTCACTGGGCAACTGCTCCCTATCTGACTTTTCCTATGGCTGCCAAGTCTTTGGATCCCAGAAATGGCTCTTTCTGGTTTTTACTTTTTCCCTTGCATCCAAGCCAACACCTATCTCATCTTCCCTTTCTCTACTTTCCTGCCAAATCAGAGACTAATGCTGGAGATAGACTCCATATGTCTTTTTCTTGTTGTAATTCTCTCTTACATGGGCAAATTCTTTCTGGGCAAACAGCTCAGACTCAATTGCATGACTTATCATCTGTCCTAGTTACTTTCTATTGCTGTGATAAATCACTGACCAAAACCAACATGGGTAGGAAAGAGTTTATTTCAACTTATTCTTCCAAATGATAGTCCATCACTGAGGGAAGCCAAATCAGGAACTTAAGCAGGGCAGGTACTGAAGCAGAGACCATGGAGAAACACTGCTTAGGGGCTTGCTCCTCTGGCCCGTGCTTGGCCTGCTTTCTTGTACAATGCAGGACTGCCTGCTCGGGGGTGGCACCATTCTCAGTTACATCACTCAACAATCAAGAAAAATCCTCACAGATGGCCACAGGCATATTAGATAGAAAAAAATGTGCTAATTAAGGGTCCCTCTTTCCAGGCATGTCAAGTTGACAACTGGAGCGATCTAGCACATCACCCAAAGCAAAGGCCATGCAGGAGCCATCACAGCTTATGATCCTGTTCCATGTGTGCTAATTTTAGGGACTGCAGTGCATTTTTAAGTTCACCAAGCATTTGGGGGTATCCTCATACTCATGTGGTAGACCTCATTCATCAAGGAGGCATGCTACCCCATACAATATAGAGGAAGAGACACTATAAGAGTCCCCTTAAGGATGCCTCACCCTCCAGTGCCTTAGATATTTTTGTATGTCGTATCCATTGCAGACAGCATGGAACTCCCACTACAGCAAGGAAACACACCATCCTATACCCCATAAGAAAGGTATCCATATGGCAATTGCCCCCATGAACTCTTCTCCCTCAGACAGAAGAGCCCTTGTTGCGATTCTCAGCTGTTCTCCCCAACTCATCTTTAATTCTCTTGGTCCCTGTTTGGACACCAGTTGTTCTGTGTGACTTCTCTTAGAGAGACATGAACAAACATTCATCAACCTAAATAAGACATCAGTGATACACCAATGACTTCCATCCAAGTCCTGGAGAACCAGTGAGTTTGCTGAGGCTATGCACAGGATCATTTGTGACTCAAAGGCAGCTGTATCACAGAAAAACTTATCCCCCAAAATGGGTGCCCATTCATAAAAGCTGCCTCCTAGAGCTTACAACCTGCAGTCAGTTCCACCAGAGACTCTCCTGCCCCAAGGGAATTGTTTATACATTTTTTTATAAGCTAGGGGAATAGCCTTATGGATCTTGCAACTTTCTGAGCTCTGTAAGTTCTGTTAGCTTCCTGAGTCTCATGAGCCTCACTGCAGGAGGGAATGTTTCAATTCAGAAGCAATAGCTATTCAACAATACTCTTAAACTGATCTTAAAAATAAATGAGTACTAGTAAATGTAGCCAACTCTATACAACAACCTCAGTTCTATTTTGAGGTATTTCCTCATCAGAATACAAAAAACTGTTAATTTATTCTATGCATACTAAGTATTCTAATGTAGTACTAAACTTAACACATGTTTATTTATAGCTAAAACATAAGACTCCAAAGTCTTATGTGAAATATTATTATGGAATTATTCTTTTTTTTTTTTTTTTTGGTTTTTGAGATTTCCCTGTAGCCCCAGCTGGCCTGGAACTTATTATGTAGACCAGGCTGGCCTCAAACTGACAGAGACCTGCCTGCCTCTGCCTCTGGAGTGCTGGGACTAAAGGCATGTGCCACCACACCTGGCATGGAATTATTCTTTTATCCTGTAAATACCCCTTCACAATGATTATTAGTGCTAAAGTATTGTGTCAGGTAACTAAATAGATCATCACTTTAAACCCAACTGTCGGAAAATATTGATTTGTAAGTATTTTGTTAATCTAATCATAGTCTTTCTCACTTACATGTATCTATAGACCTTGAACTTTGTTGTAACCATTGCTGGTGTTTGTTTCATTTTGATTCTTCAATGGATAGAAATAATTCTTTCCCCTCCCTCCTCTCTCTTCACTTCCAAGGTGGACTACTTTCTTAACAATTATTCTTATTGCTTCTTAGTTATATATTAATTATTTATAATTTAAAGATTATGACTTTTCATAAAACATTTAAAATTTACACCCATTGCATTTTACCTGACCTCTACCTTTCTTACCAATAGAAAAGAAAATAACCATTTTTCTAGCTTTCATTCTGTCTTGAATTTCCTTGTTTCATAGCTATTAGCTAAGCAATTATGATATTGGACTTAACCAGACACTCTAGGAATAGGAAAAAAAAAAAAGAGTCCTGATAGTGAAAATATGCATATAGTCATATGAATTTATCATTACTTATAAGCTTACCATTTTATACTTATGCAAATAACTATTCAAACTAAGATGGTTGAAGGTTGAATAGTTTGAATTTCTCCAACTAAGAAGCATTTATTCCACAAGTAAGTTATTGAGCTGTCCATATGCCAGTGAAGTCCCTGCTTTCATGGAGCTGTGGTCCACTCTGCAGAAACTATCAAAAATGAGAGTGTAGAATCTCTTGATTTCTGAAAGCCTCTATAGTTCTTTTATTAATTATTTATTCTTTTCATCTATACTTCCGCTTTGGACTCTACATGCCAGGAAGTATAAGTTATAAAAACGTGGTCCGTTATAATCAACTCTCACTGTCTGAATGTAAGATACCCCTAACAAGCTCATGTATCTGCGTTAACTCCCATCTGGTGGTCCTGTTGGGGAGGTGGTAGAAACATTGGAGGGCAGGGCTTTAGCTGCAGGAACTGGGACACTGAGGGAGTGACTTTGAATTCTATGCCTGGTCCCTGGTCCCATCCTTTGTCTCTGCTTTCGGCATAGCATGAGGTGAAGCACCTCCCGCCACCATCCTGCCATGATGATGTTTTGCCCAAGCACATGAGGCCAAGATCATGGACTGAAACCTTTGAAACCACCATCCAAAGTCAGTCTTTCCTCCTTTAAGCTGTGCTCTCTAGTATTTTGGGCACAGCTACGCAAAAGTGACCAATACAGTATCATATATCCAGATGCTCACAGTGTGACATTGTAGCCTGCCCTGTCCTAGAAGAATGTGGGTCTGGGTCTGTCTAGTGCACCTTACTTAGCAGGTACCCACTTAAAAGTACACTGAGAGTTGTTTTTAGATATTCTTTTTTGTTTTGTTTTGTGTGTGTGTGTGTGTGTGTGTGTGTGTGTGTGTGTGTGTGTGTGTAGGTGAGTATAGGTGCCCATAGAGACTAGATGCATCAGTTCTCCTAGAGTTGAAGTTACAGGTAGTTGTGAGCCACCCTGACATGGGTATTGGGAACCTAACTCAATTTCTCTATAAGATGTCTCTTTAGCACTGAGCCATCTCTCCAGCCCCCTATAGTCTTTAATACTAAAAACAAATAGGAGCATGAATATACTATTTTTATATTAAAAATCAACAGGTACATTTTAGAGGTTAAAAAATAATATATCCTGAACTGTTTTTATTGAAATGCAGTAGAATTTTATAGATTCATCAGCTCTTTTTCACCAGAACTGGGCCTTGCCTCTCTGTGGTTTTAAGATGGCTAGTTTAACTCAGAAGGTTGGCTTTCTTGCCATTTAATTCACCAATCTCTTTTTAAAAATTATTTATCTGTATGAGTGTATTACCTGCATCTATGAAAGTGCACTCATATTGTGACACAGAGGTCCAGTGCACACAGAGGTCCAAAGAGGGTGTCGGATCCACTGGAACTGGAGTTACGGACTGTTGTTAGCCACCATGTGGGTGCTGAGAATCACACCTGGGTCCTCTGTAAAAGCAGCCAGTTCTCTTAACCACTGAGCCATCTCTCCAGCCCCAGTTCACCAGTCTTTTAAGTGCATATTATGAGAAGACACTGTTGAAGATTTTTTTTCAGTTTTTTTGGAGACAGGGTCTCCCTGTAGCTCAACCTAGCGTGGAACTCACTATGCAGACCAGGCTGACCTTAATCTTACAGAGATTCTCCTGTCTCTGCCTCCCAAGTGCTGGGATTAAAGGCAGGTGCCACCACGCCTGGCTTAAAAAAATGTGTTTTTTTTCCTTTATGTTGACTCTCACATGAAAACTTCAAGGAAATTTTAAAGTAAGCTTCAGTGTGTGTTCATAGTTCTTTCCACAGTAACTTTTAGAATCAATGTTAATTGGTCAGCTTTAAAGTCTGAAAACTTATCAGGAACTGCCACTTACATATAAGTTCAAATGTAGGAAAAACTCTTTTTCATCTTGAAATTGACCAAAAAGCCTTGTGATTCTCCTTGCTGCCTCTGCCAAGAATTTACTCCATTTCTAATAAAAACAAAACAGGAAATGTTTTATGTGCTGAGGGAGACGTTTGAGTTGCGTCACTCCAGCACTCGTGAGACCGTGCCTCCGTGCCGTGTCTTCGGTTTCCCTTTTTTGTTTGGTTTGGTTGGTTTGGACTTTTGTGGAACTTTTGAGACCTTTTGGCAGAAAGGGAAAAGGAGGAAAAGCAAGTAGTGACAGCGAAAAGACAAGACTGTTTGCACACCTCGGAACAATATGAAAGAACTCATCTCAGAGACAGAAGATAAACCACTCATCCTCGGTGGGCTGGCATGTCTCCAGGTCAGGGGGACTTTCATTAGTGACTCCCACAGCCACTGCCTGGTGCAAATTCTTGTTAAGTTTGGCTTAATAAGGATGGCTCTGGAGATATTTTATTCTTTGCAGCAAATGTTACCCTGTTAGTAGACACTAACAATTACTTTGAGTGACACCTGAGAGGCATTTGCTTTATCACCGCCTTACCCCTTCCCCCGTCTTTGGGCAAACCAGCATATTGTACATGGGCGCATTGCTCCTATTTGTGTATCACTCTGTGGGACTCCAAGAGGGCATAATGTTTTGTAAAGCCAATAAGCTTAGTGAAGGATGTCCCTTGCTGTAAGAAGTTAGGATCTTTATTTCTCAGAGTTCATCTGTTCCTGCTGCTTTATTCCCCACCTAAAGCAGCTGCGCTGTGTGGGGGAGTGATCTTGATGTGACAAACAGAGGATTATGACTTCACATGAGTAATAGGCAGCAGGAACAGGTGAGACTTAGAATGTTCTGATTATTTACATGCAGATGTTAGTAGTAGTAAGAGGCTACAAATAAAATATGATTATGTAGGCTATAAGGAACTGAGATATTGAGATTTTTCATAAGTAATCAACCACTTAAATATCTATCAGAAGATTTTAAAAAGATACAGTTTTTAGAATAACAGGACTGTGATACTGGGGACATAGGGAATTGGGGTTCTGTTCTCCCAGAAGACACTATTATTGAATATGCTTATGCACATTTCCCTCTAGAAGAAAGGGGAACCGTAGACACCTTTGTGCTGCTGGGACACCCATGCTGTCTTCTGGTTTACCCTATGTGCTCAAGGCGGTGCTCTGCCTGCTCCTGGCCTGCAGCCCTTCCCTGGCCGTTGCTGCGCTTAGTTAGCATGTCTGCCCACCTTCTGCTTTCCTGACCACTAACACAATGTATGGGAATGATTGTTGTTGTTAGTGGCAGAAATCCAAATTTTTGTGCATTCACACACAAGGAACTGATTGGTTCTAATACACACCCAGCAAGTCCAAAGGAAAGAAATTTGCTTCTGGTGTCTGGCATTCAGAAGACAATGCAACTCACCCGTCCCTCCCTCTGTCCTTGGGTTCTGTGCTTTTCAGTATTGGTTTCCTTCTTACAGAGCAAAGATAGACACTGGCAGTAGCTAGTTTGCTTATTCCTTAGAGTTTGTAATCCCAGGAAATGTTGCCTCTGTCACATAAAAAATCATAGAAAGACTGTGTGAACAGGCAGTCTCGGGAGAGTGTCCACTCTCACAGGTGGGCAGCTGGGGGACAGGTTACTGACTAGAGTCACATTGTAAGAGTAGGGCAGCAATGCTGGGCAGGATGGCTTGCAGGACAACTAAATGAACCAATGTCTCTCTATAGGGAATTAACTGCAGGTTCCAGCTTCTCTCTCCATATCTAAAATGCACCGGAGTCAAATCACTTACTGTTACTGCTGGACTGAATCCTTGATATGTGTGCGTTTGTGCACACTTATATATATGGGCGTGCATCTGTTGAGTGGGGCCTCCTTTTATGTCCCATGATTGCAAATAGGCCTCTCTCTATGGATATTTCTCTCAATTCAGGGAGAAATAGAGGTGGGAAGACAGCTTAAGAGTCAACTACTCCTTAGAATTTCAGAATCTGGAGGGGCTCTAGTTAAGTCTAATCTCCTTTTTTTTTTTTTTTTTTTTTTTTTTTTAAGAGAAGAAACTGGCCTCAGGCCTTTCATCACAGGTTAGAGGGCTCCCAGCAACCTGTCCTGACCAATCTCCTTTTTTGTTCGCCATGCTGAATTGTCTTTTCCTTTGCTGCATGGAGCCAAAAGGGTTTCAAGTTTATTTTATTGTTGAAATTCCTATCCTGTCTCTCTGCAGCCACCCAGCAGGCAGATCTGGCCTACCTAGCTTCTCTTCACACTCATTGCCCCAGCTTCTCGACCTCACGTTTGTTTCCCATCTTTAGGGCACTTCAGTTTTCCCTGCTATTGTCCCCTAAAGACAGAAGCAAAGGACAGGGTCAGAGCAGTCAGTTGCAGCCCTTATTAGTGGCTTTGATAAGAGGCTTTGAGGGAAAGGTTGAAACTAATGGCTGTAATGAAATTTTGGTTCTGCAAAAATGTCATTTCCATGTGAGATAGCCCCTCCCCCCATTCAATGCATGTATATTCTATTCTGTGTACCTTTCCACCATCTGTATATTGTAATAATAGCTAGTACTGAAGCCCAGCAATGTCTTCAGTAGAAACACTGTGAGACTTAGTGTCAGGGAACAGAGAGATAAAACGAAAGTGATAGCTCCAACGGTTAAATAAGATTGTTACAGTAGGGGCTGGAGAGATGGCACAGTGGTTAAGAACACTGACTGTTCTTGCAGAAGACCTGGGCTTGAATCCCAGCAGCCACATGGCAGCTAATGACTGTCCGTAACTCCAGTCCCACGGGCTCTGACAGCCTCTTCTGTCCTCTGTGGGCATTGCATGACACGGGTCCACTCACCTACATTCAGGCAATACACGCATACACATAAATAATAAATAAAATATTTTTAATGGAGAATTTAAAAAAAAGTGTTGCAGTAAAAAATAAGAGGAACACAAATGCCCGAGTAGAACGGATCTGCTATAGTTTCACTTTGTATTAACAGAATGTTTTAACTTCTCTCCATTTAGTAAAGATGCACAAGATGTTAAAAGGATTTTTAAAAATCATTTAGTATATTTTGTCTAGTAGTTTAGAAGTCAGATGACAAATTCATGGGTCACTTCAAAATGTTTCTTTTCATTTCCATGTTGCAAACTGAAATTTGCACAATTTCTTTGGAAATATTGGTATTTCTTTTTTTGTCTTTTTATGTATTTCTTAAATTTAAAGATTTTAATAAAACAAGAAAAATTAAACATTTTCTTAGTAGTCTTAAATATGATTCTTGAGATAGTTGGGTATTTTAAGGAGAAGATAATTCAAAGGCTAGAGAAATTAAATGTTCACAATGTTCTTTATACATGTGTAGTTCCCTTTTTTATTATATTTATTATTTTTATTTTACATGTATGCGTGTATTGCCTGTGTGTGGGTAAGTGCACCCATGTCCTGCAATGCCCACAGAGGACAGAAGAGACTGTCGGATGCCCTGGAACTGGAGTTACGGACAGTTGTTAGCTGTCATGTGGCTGCTGGGATTCGAACCCAGGTCTCCTACAAGAACAGTGTTCTTAACCACTGAGCCATCTCTCCAGCCCCTGTAGTTCCCTTTATAAAAGAAAAATACCTAAAGACAGACTTGACAATGTATAAAGACCTAAGTTGTTTTTGTACAATTAAAATAATATTTAAATTAGAATATTTTTAATGAGCGTTCATTTTACCTGTGTGTGCAGTTCTGTTGAGTTTTGAAATATGTATAGAGGGGAGAGCATCTGAAGGTCTGGAAATCAGGATTATCTGGTACTTCCAAACCATATCTGATAGATGGCCATCCACTGATTACACAAGAGGGGAATAAGAATCCCTCACATGATCCAGTTTAATTAGTGCCATAATTAGGAGTGGTGAACCATCTATGGGGACAAAACAGACCTTGGCTGACAAGGGCTTTTGTCTAGTGTCTTTGCTATTTGAGAAGTCCAGGTCTTAGATAACTTAGCGCCTGTAGGCTACTTTAGTATATATAAATAAGATGTGAAACTAGTAGTCATTGAGACTTTACTAGCTCAGAAATACTGTGTTCCACAAGGTACTGGTTATCTAAATTTCTTCATTTTGTGGGTGGGAAGGTAACAAGTCTATTTTTAAATGATGATATTCTTATGTTTATTTTGATAATGAAAGCTTAAACCATAAAACGAGTGAGTTTAACGGTTATGAAGTATATTAGGTGTTGTGTATGCACCTTGAGTTAGTCTTGCTTCCTTCCTATCTGCTGTCTTCACTAGGTAAAATAAGTACTCCAGGTGTGGAGGGTGATGGGGGTGGAAGACCAAACGTGCTATTTTATGTCATTGTCCTCCCCTCCAACTAATATTATTTCTTACTATTTTCTGATCTCTATTTTGAAGATGACAACAATGTTTTAAACATCTAGTTTCACCTTGGGAGATTCAGGCAATGCTAAGTAATTTGTTAGCTAAAGTATGTGCTGATTATAAGAGCCTATATGAAATGCATTATTCTCAAGGAAAGTCTGGATAGATCAGTAGCCATGGAAGAAATACAAAGCGTGACCAAGACTGCCCAACTATAGCACAGTCCCAGGTACAGAGGACTTTTTCTAAGGACCAGATAAGTTCAGTGTTACTTAAAACACTAATGATAGAATAAAAAGGCACAAAAGAAATGAGTCAGTTCAACCCTTTACAGTCAAGGAGCTGAGGTTCGGACATTTGGGATCAAAGATGAAAAATAACAGCAGGGGCTTTGGACCAGCTTTTGTGCCTTTGTGCTTTGTCTGTGGCCAGGGTGTTAAACAGGAAGAAAATTACTGCCCACCAAAATAGACTTTGTAGAAAACGTGAGTATTCTTTAAAATAAGGCACAAAGTGTTTAGTACACAAAGGAAAGACCATTTCCAATGTTTGGGCTTAGATTTTAAGGTGCTGTCCTGTGGGCAAAGTTACTATAGAACTGATTTCACAGTGACCTAAAAATTGGGATGGGGGGAAGAAAATGCAGTCAGACAAACGGACCAATAGTGATTCTATACACCCTTGATACTTGGAAGTTCTCCACAAAAAGATGGGAAAATTCTCTGGCTCACCTGATATTTTCTGGTGGGTTTGGAGATTGTGTTTTTAATTTTCACATTAAGGAAGCCATGCGGAAGCCATGCGGTTTAAATTGCAGTATTGTATTGGTGATTTTGGTGTAGTGAGCATGAGTATGCATCAGCTTTTAAAGGGGTTTGATTGTGTAATTTGGATTGCTTGGTGACCTTTGAAATTTTGTTTTGAGCTGCTGTCAGAAACATAATTGTTTTTCTTTGAGAAACATATTTTAACATCTACAAAGGTTGATCAAGCTAGGATAGTTTAAATAAAATAACTATCTTTTTTAATGTCAACCCAGCATATAGACCTGCTCACCACCTATCTAAAACATCAGCTCAAGGTACTGGAGTTTATTTTAATAATGCCTTTTCCATTAAAATTTTCAATCAGTCTATAGTTAAAGGGTAGAAAAGTTTTCCAGTCTGTTCCTAATTCTCCTTATTTTTAAGGTAACATTACTTTGATTTGCACTTCATCATGTTAACAACAGCTTGAAATTTTTTTTTTAATCTCAAAGAAGGAAGATTGTTCTAAATCTTAGCATCAAATCTTTCGGAATTTGGATATAGATACCAACTTTTAACAACCCTTCTCATTAAAGGGTTATTTATGTTTAAACTTCTGGCTTTTCAAGGTGTATTCAGGAATGTCCTAAAACAGAGTTTCCTCCACTCTGCCCATGCAACCACTGTCTAGGACTGACAAATGGATTGGAAATAAGCTACCCAACACTTGGAATGGGCCATTAATTTTAATCAAAGGTGATGCAGGAAGGCGAACGGGATGCATGACAATGTCAACAGCCCAGTAGGTGTTAAGAGACCACTCGGCCTTCCTTGTTACTTGGTTGGGCCATTAGTTGAGGTTGGGTGAAGACAGAAAGCCATGCCTGGAATTGAATGACCAGGTCACTCCAAAATCTAATGGAGAACTCTCTCCTCTATTTCAGAAATCACACTGTAATGCCATTAGAAGTCAAGGACAGCATTTAGAAAATATTGGAGGATTTCTTTCTTTTTTTTGAATCAAGCACCTTGCTACTTTTTCCAAATTTGTCAGGGCTCCTGTTTCTCTGCTCCCTTTTCTTCTGAAAGGATCATTGATGTTTACAGAGGATAAGAAATCAAACAGACATGGGGAAAAATATCTTAAAGCCTGCTTGCTTTTCAGAATTACATATTGTTAACTGTAAAACCCTCGGATATGCCAGAAACAGTTGAACACGTAAGGTGTTAAGCAAGATAACTAATTCTTTCTGCTAGTCTCATTTCCCCTTTCCTTTTCCTGTGTGTAGGAATAGTTTTGCTAATTGAAACTCAACTTTGGATTGCCCTAATGAAAGTATTTATTTCATGAGTGCAGACACATCTTTGCTCTGTCCTACTATAAAGTGTCAGTATTGACTGGCAACACTGGTGATTTTCATTGTGGTGAATTCTTTTCCTTTCCACCAGTAAGTATAGTTCTTTATTTTGAGAATTTTCAATTACAACAAAAATGGATTGCTCTGACAGATTGGATTAATGGTGTTTGTAATAAAGACATAAAAATGCAAAGGGGACAAAGAAGCATTTTATTTCCGCTTCAAGTTTGTGACGAAAATTCATTTTATCCTGACACGGCATTGCATGCATAAGAAAAAAACGTATGGCTGCATTAGTAATTTTTATACATATTTAAGAAAGAAAGGCAATTATATTGCTGTCTTGTTAATGAATTACTGTTCCAAGTAATAGTATTTGTTCTTCCTCCAGATGAAGATCAGCTCCGTGCAAAGGGCTATGACAAAACACCAGACTTCATTTTACAAGTACCAGTTGGTAAGTTCTTAAACTCTGATACTCATTTGTTTATAGAAAAGAGATTTCATTTTCCCGTGTGTTACTGTTAGCAAATGTTACTAAAGTAGGTTATCTTTATAAACTTGTATCTAAATGGGTAAAATCATTGGAAAAGATTATCTTAAATTATCCCATCATTTGTTCAGAAGAAATCTATGCCTTGGCCTTAAAACTTACCCAGATATTTAAGGAATGAGTATGTCTTCTAAAGGTATATTGAGTCACCATTTTCAACTGATTTTTCTGAATTTTGAATTTTTAAAACAGTTTCTTCGAGCAGCCGGGCAGACTGGTCTGCTTGACGTGTGACTTGGGAAGCTGCAGAGCAGCATCAGCATCTCAGAACCAGGAAAGGGAATTTGGAAGATCTGGATAGAAATGACAGCGTGAGATTGCAGCACAAGTGTTTCTTGTGATGAACTCACGCAATGTGTTGTTTCATGATTACGCCCATAATGAATGGCAAAGACTAAACTTCTGCTCATTAATGTGAAGCAGGGAGAGGCCAGTGCATAGTTCAAGATTTTCAATCTTCCCTCTCCTTCACTGTGTATTAGTAATGCTTTGTCCCTTAGCTGTGGAAGGGCACATAATTCACTGGATTGAAAGCAAAGCCTCATTTGGTGATGAATGTAGCCACCACGCCTACCTGCATGGCCAGTTCTGGAGCTACTGGAATAGGTAAGGTCCCATTATTTTTCTCTTAAGATAAACGATATTCAGCTGAAATCTCATTAGAAAAAAATATTTTGTTTAGCTGGTAAAAATGCTAGGAGCCTTTTTTTCTAGTAAATATAGAGTCTGATTAATGTATTCGTTTCAGATAATTTAAACTTCTCTGCCTTCGTGATGTTGCTTCATTTTTTTAAAACTAAAAGTCTCTGCATAAGGTCAAAATTGGTACAGTCTATTTCCTACTTTACAGTGATTATATTAGTGTCACTTAAAATACAGATAACAAGATGTGGTGCATAATATGATATAGACACTGGATTTTTATCCTTTTGATGTGAAATTTATGCTTCTTTTCAGAGCCTAAAAATTAATTTATTCTTAGTTCTCCAAAGACAATATCTAAACCATCTGAAAAATGAAAATGATTTACCTTACAACAGTAGCAAACAGTTCACCTAGCAATTTCTGTAACCTTTCTGATGGAATTCTCAACATTTAAAAGTGTGCAAGTAGGGACAGATTTGTCAAATACCTGCCATGTACCTAGATCTGAAAGTTATTTTAGTTAATCTACACAAGAATGCTACTAATTGTTTGCATGTGTGTGTGTGTGTCTGTCTGTCTGTCTGTCTGTCTGTCTGTGTCTGGGTATGCATGCATGTATGTATGTGTGTGGGTACAAATGCACGTGCATGCATGTGGAAGTATGTCTGGAGGCCTAGGGTGGACATCAATTATCAGTCACTCACCACTCTACTTTGAGGCAGGGTCTCTCACTGAAACTGGAGTGCACTGATTCCTACTAGTGTAGTTAGCCAGCTTGCCCTGGGGATCCACTGTCTCTATCTCCAAAGGTACTGAGATCACAGGCAGCAGTCATGCCTGCCTAGCATTTTCCTAAGTGCTGAGGATTGGGCCTCCAGGCCTTACACCTTTGTAACAAGCCCTTTATAGACTGAGCCATTTCCCCAGCCCAGGAAGTTACTTTTATAGATGACTACGCTGATGGTCAAAGACAGGAAGTAATAAGCTATTCTGTTAGTTACCATAGGCCTGTGTTAACCACTTTCCCCATCCATGCCAATTCCAACACAATGTCATCATCAACTGTTGAAACTTGGTTTTTTTGTTGATTTTGTTTTTGTTTTTTTTTTTTTATTATTGCATTCCTTCTTTCACACCATGTGTTTTCCCCCTTAGAACAAGAGGGGTGTCAGTTGATTGCCTTTTTAGATTGACTGTGCTTCTCGGTCATTGGCTGACAGTAAGAGTACAGTCATAAGATGACACTGGCCCAGATCATTAAGAAAGGAGACATGGCATCTGTGGACAACAGCATGGGGTGGGGGTGGAGGACTGTTGAATTTGGCATTATATTGTTACTAAGCTTTACAAAAGGCCAGTGGACCTCGCCTGTGACAGCTGTGGTAAAGTACGCCTACTCTTCGCCATGGTAACAGTGATCATGACAAAATGCTGAATGTAATGGCGTTCTTGATTTTCTTGTGTAATTGTGCGTAGCAGCCGAGCTTTACTTTACAGGGATGGAGGAGGAAAGTGCAAAATGTTTTAGAAATCAATGCTGCTTCAGCGTTTCCTGTGTTTTATTCAGCCATTATTCAAATTAGCAGTAATGTGGCAAATTGAATTTTAGATTTTTAGCAATTTTATGATGGGTTTGAAATAGTAAAGAAAGCATCATTTTTGATAGTATAGGGAAAGCAATGACAAGAAAATCAAATTACATAAGTTTAGGTTATTAAAAGATTAAAATGATTGAATAAAACAGTATGCATTGCAACTACTTTCCCCTCTTTGGTACTGGTCAAATCTTTTCTGATAAACAAATATAAATTAACTTCCAAATAATAGAGCTTGCTTAAAAATTCTAAAAGCATATATTCAACTATTGCATGCCTACTATGTGTCTAACACTCACCATTTAGGAGCATATTAAATAATCTGGTCACCTCTGTGATAAACCTGTGGGTGACTAACATGTCTGAAGGAGTCTGAGTGGTAGATTATTAATATGGTTTCCTCTCATTTAGGTTTTTAGTATTATGTTGTTACGTTCTACTTTTCCCATTTTAGTATTTTACTCAGAGTATTGTTGATTTACGT
This sequence comes from Nannospalax galili, assembly GCF_000622305.1. NCBI lineage: Eukaryota > Metazoa > Chordata > Mammalia > Rodentia > Spalacidae > Nannospalax > Nannospalax galili. The sequence goes on along the minus strand of NW_008360323.1, from coordinate 3,146,695 downwards.
ACCTGAAGGTATTCTTTGAATGGGCATTGGTGAAGTAGGTATCATTTGTGTAGGACAAATTGTGTGATAAGAGAAGGTCAGCCTTGATTTTTAAATGATACAGGTCATTCAGGGAGTAAATCCCCCACATAAAGTCACCAATATCACCAAATGTCTACAGGTAATAACAGCAACAAAAGCAAAAATGAATATGCAGATAGTGCCCAAGTTCAAAATGGAACCCTGGACACTCACTTGTTTTTAAAGCTGGGGTTGTAATAATGTGATGATTAAAGCAAATTTACCACTCACAGGTCATTTTAACCAAAGGTGATATTAGCCCATCCATGAAGTATGAGAGTCTTATTTCAGGAACACAACTCACAGAACAGATGATAAAGGTCTTCAGAAGTAGAAGAAATTTTCTCAAACGTATCCTTTCAATGAGGCTGGTGTTTGGGCTAAAATTTTGGAGGGAATGGGGGATTAGACTCTAGTTTACAAGAAAGCAAATGTTCATCTTCTCACATTGTTTTTAGGGTAATAGATTTTCCCATAAGGGAGCTTAATAATTTTAGGACAATCTTTTCATAAAAACCTGGGTTTTTTTTCCACACAAATCACTGCAAAGCCCTGAATTTTTAGGCTGGCATTCCCATAAGAATTTCCTTTCATAGTATCGTGATCTTTTCACTCAGCCTTCCAGTAGTCAGTTACTCGCTCCCTCTTTATTAGAACATTTGATTTTCTTGTCTCTGTGTTGGCAATTCATGTTGTGTTCCTTCCCACCGAGGCAGTGGCTTCTTTGGTCTCTCTCACTGGTTCTTCCTCTTCCTAGCTTCTAGGCAGAAGGGCTCTGGAATTCAGCACCCATCCTTTTCTCTTTTTCATCTACACGTTCCCTGGGATGTTTCATTGGGTCATATGGTATCACATGCCACCCTGCATTGGCTTCTGCTAATTTGGGCTCTCATCGCTAATATTTACCCCAATATAAATTTCTTTGTCTGTTCTTCTTGGTATCTAATAAGTATCTCAGATTTAACATGCACAAAACTAAACTCTTAATGTTTCTCCTCAAGCTTCTCATTTGCCCATTCTTCCTCAGTTCAACTAACAGTGTCTCAGTTTGCCTTGATACTCAATTCAAAAACCTGAGTATTACCACAGATCCTCAGCAAGGTCTTTCAGCTCTGTCTTCACCACATCTTAGACTGTGTATTTATTACTGTATCACCTGCCATTGCACTGGCACAAGGTAGCATCACTGGGGCAATTACCCTCGATTTCAAACTGATTTCCTTAGGTCCACTCCTACAGCCCTGTGGTCAGATTTTCATATACGAGTCTTGGAAAACATAAGTTATATAGTGTCACTTTCCTGCTCAAAACTTTTCAGTCACTTGCTGTCACATTTAAAATAAGCTCCCTACTCTGGCATGGCCCTCTGCAATGATCTGCTCACATTTCAGCTCAGACCTAGATATGTACACCTCTCTCCTCTCATACAAGAGCCCGTCTTATCTTTATATCTCCCATTACACTCAGTCTCTTGGTTTTCCTTGAATCTTGTTCCTTGCTTCCACATTGAAACCCCTACTCTGGTTTGTTCTTCTGCATGGAGGTTTCTTTGCTTGGTTCTCCTCTTTCTCTGACATTCAGAGCTCGGCTTGTATTGCCCCTCCTTCGAAGGACATCCTTCACCATCTCAAATGTAAAACCCTCAGTCATTTCTGTCTTCTCAGGAGGCCTTGCCCCCACTTGAATTATGAACGAGCAGAATATAGTTGGAAATTGTTCTGTATAACTCCTCAAAACACTTTCTGTTTTTTACTGTAATTTTGAATTGCCATAAGTAATATGTCTATCATTGCTTTGTTTTCAAAACTTCAGTCCTGATTTAATTCACCTTGAAGATTCTACAGTGCAGTCACTTTTCCAAAACAAGATATGTCAACCAAAGAACATAAGCTGCCTTTCCTACTAGCAGACCCCATCCTAGCTATGAACCTTGACTAGTTCTTCAATATGTTCAGTCTCTACTTCTGTCAAGTTATATAGACTGCCTCTGAGAAGCAGTATCGGGACCACAGCACAGCCCCCAAACTGTGCAGAACAGCCAGAAAACATTCCCTTGTAAAACCAACACAGAAGCCTTCTCTTTCTCCTTCTTTAATCATAAAGCGAGTTATTTGACACTTTGTCCTTCCTTGCTAAGTATACTTTAATATTCAGATGAGAGATAGAAGAAGAGAGCAATTCGGCAGTCCAAGGCCAGATTCCATCCGTGGGCTCTAAGTATTGCCTGTCAAAGCAGCAGGAGAATGAAAAACCTGAGCGACAGAGACATAGCCACCTGCGCTCATGGAGGTGACCAGTGCCCAACAATGACTGACCAAGAGCGTGCAATCATACTGCATGCAGGTCAGCCCTGCTACTGTTCTTGGTATATTCAGATACACTGTTATCAGTGGTATCTGTTAAAACCGACGTGCACTTTGTAGATGAGCCTCTCAAAGTCCATCTAAGCTGATCGACTGGCAAGACTGAGTACTGTTTATTTAGATTTGACTTCCCAAAGTAGTGATCCCTGAAGTTATGGAAGATGTATTGGACTTGAAACTAGTTTGTTCTTCTTCCTGGGCCCATGCCTGGGAGCAGCTGGTCTATCCTCCAGGACCACTTGTTTTCTCCTCAGTGAAATGGAATTGCTAGTACTTTTCTTGTCCTCTTGTGAAAATCAGTTATTTAATATCTATGAAGCTCTTTTACAGTAGCTGGCAGTCAACAAATAACAGTCCTCCTCTGTGTCTTTGGTGTATGTGTCACTGTCTGGTAGAAGTTAGAAAGATTCTGATTAGACATTTTTAATCACCTTTCTTGACAGATAAACTCTTCACCTAACTTCAGCACTCAGCTTGGCTGACATCTCTTCAGGAAACTTTTGTGCATTCCTAAAGATTCCTGCCTGCATTCTGCTGATAATTTCATAGCAGTTATCAAACACCATAATTGGTGTTTGCTTGTCACCCTCTTCCAGTTCACATTGAGTTCTATACTATCTACTTGTTTTATGTATCTTTAATTGCTCAGAGGTTGGCAGGATGCCTGTCATACAGTAGGTGATCAGTGGATAGTTATTGAATGGATGACTACATGATGAACATACTCATGCTTAACAAGCAACAATAAGTTGAATCAACCATTAAGGACTATATAAGACATAGTGACATTAAGCCATAATTGGCCCTTTTCTTTTTTCCTAGAGAATGCCATTCTAAAGGACAGTGTGAAAAATGGCTCATTTTCTTAAAATACTTTGTATAGACTTTTTAGATGTATAAGTTTTTACAGCTCCATTTTAGAGAGGTGTCATAACAGTATTTCATATTTCATATGAATATTAGTAAATGATAACCAAATGGCAAGTGAAATTTATAAAGGTTTTCAGATATTTAGTCATGTCTATTTTGTTTTGTTTTGATTTGTTGAAACAAAATCTTACTCTAGCCCAGGCAGACCTTAAATTCATGGTAATCCTCCTGCCTTAGCCTCTTGAATGCTGGGATTACAGATGTGAGCACCTCCGCCCAGCACATGTTGATTATTTGCTTTCCCAAAAGCTCAGACATCTCTGGTTTGAAATTTGACATAGAGTGCCTTGAAAACTCATAGTGGAAAACAGTCATCCATCTCCTTAGTGTATATAAAATGGGGCTTGGGGCAGGAGACAAAAGGAAATCTGTGTCCTTTGTGTCTATGTTTCAGTTATACGTGAAGTTAACAGACCTTAAATAAAACACATTCTATTGTACATGAAGATTTGGAAGTTCAGGTTGGCATTAAGAATTTCCGTACTCCTTGGAGTCCCTGGCTGCTTTTAGTAGTACAGGGACAGGTGGCCCCACTACACAGCCTTCTCCTCCCTCTCTTCACCTCAACTAGATAGGTGCCAAGCATACCCCAGCCTGCATAACCAAGCCCTATGCACATTCTCACTAACCACTGTATACTCCAGTGGTCTGTCCACTCATCAGGTCGATGAACCTGAGAGGAGGGGGGAGTACCAGGGCTCCTGGCTTAGTACATTTTGATATCTCTTCAACATAAAGTATGGCCTTAAATGGGCTAGGAGACAGAGACTGGGTTCCTTTGACCATGCAGAATCCTCACAGTGTGGATTGGGATGCAGCCAGAGTGGGACCAGAGCATCTTCTAAGCTTAAGTCCCCGACATGGATCCCTCTTAACCGAGTCTAAGGGACAATATCATATGAAGCAATGTATGCATCTTCCACAACCTTTTGTGCACTGCTGTTAGAGTATGTGGGCAGAGGAAATATAATCTTGATCACATTGTTGTACCTCTGTAGAGATTAAGAGCTGGGTTCCAGCTGTCAGACTGTTGAAGCTTTGGCTCCAGAGAGTCTGCTCCTCTACAGACAATACTAAGCTAATACCTTCTGCCACAAGAATTGATTTGAGTTCATTTCTTCCCTCCCAAGACCTTATAAAGATCAGTTATTTACTCAATGGTCTAGTGATTGCTTTCTCTGGTTAGCGATAATCTGAGAAGCATTTCGAAGAGGGCATCAAGCAGTCAGAGTTAAGGAAGGTATTTTTCAGAGGATGGCCAAAGTTTTTCCCGCATTAAGATGCTTTCAGGAAGCCTGCAATTAGCCAAATCACAGATTTCCAGTTATTTCAGTCTTGTTAAAAACAAGGCTGATCACATCTGTCTTAAGTTGGAATATGCGCCTCAGCAATAGATGCTTTCACAAACCTTCAATTACAGCTGCCTCGGAAGGCGCTGCTGCCGTATACTAACAAGTAGTCATCGGCAACAGGAGTCAGGTTGACTAGTAATTAGCAAATGCACTGGAGAGGACTTCTATCAAGGTAAAATATAATAATTTGCCTTTCCATCTCTGATAGTGGAATTGCTTGTGAGATATTGATGTTTCATTGTTCCAACAAAACCCAGACACTATTATCAGCTAGAACAACCTCAAAATATTTCATAAGAATAAGGAAAGTATTTTCTGTGGATCGAGTACCTTCATAAGAATGTTTTCTCAAGATAGTCAAACCACTTCATCTGTGGCAAGAATGTAACTAACAAGATTTTTCCCTCAAAGAATCTGTAGTGTGTGCCATAATTCATGACTTTCAATGAAGACTTCAGGTGAATAAGGGAACAAAAAAATAGAAAAGTAATTTTAGGCTTTCTGGTGGTTTGAATGAGAATGTCCCCCATAGTCTCCAAGTATTTGGACACTTGGTCCCCAGTTGTTTGGGAGGGTCATGGAACCTTTAGGAGGCGTGGCCATGCAAAAGGAAGCATGTCACTAGGGATGGTCTTTAGAGTATGTAGCCTTGCCCACTTCCGTTTCTCTCTCTGCCTCCTGTGCCTGCTTGAAGATGTGAGCTCCCAGCTTTCTGCTCCAGCAGCCTCTGCCCCCATGCCTCCCCACCATGATGGACTCTTATCCCTCCAGAATCATAAGCCCAAATAAACTCTTCTTTTTATAAGTGACCTTGGTCATGGTGTTTTATAAAAGCGATAGAAGGGTAACTGATACAGGCTTTTAGAGTGAGGTTTGCAATGAAATGGTGTGATACTGGAGTAAACTTAGTGAAAAGGAATGAAAATGAGCTAGGAAATGTCCACGGATCAGTTTCTAGCTTGGAGAGATACCTGTCTCTGTCTGGTGTATTTCTTTAAGCATGTTTAAGAAGGGGGAAGGGGGGGGCAGTACTGACCAGTTTTACAAATCCAGGGACCAAAGAACTGCTTCCTGCTAACCTGTTGTGATGGAATTCATCAGAGTCATGCATTGTTCAAATGTATGTCAAACCAAATCAGCAAGGAAGAATGCAAACTCACCATTGTGATCTGACCATCAAAAGAGGTGAGAGCAGGATGAAGGAGCAGGATAGAAACTGAGCACTTAAGTAGGGTTAGGGCCAGGAACCCAGCACTACAGAGTCTGTTTCTGTGGCTGATCAGAAGTATAAAGATTGGACTATAGCTGATGCAAACTGTAGCATGTATTTACATCACATGGAAAGAAAGCATCGTGTCGCTATTTGCATGCTTTTTTATACTTGAAAAACTGCTTTAATTGATGTGGAAGGGTCTCAGCCCAGGGAATTTTGTTTTATTTTGAAACTTTTAGGTGTCATTGCTAATCAGCACCTAGCACTAAAGCCAACTTCTTGACCTAGCCTAGATGTTTTGTTGTTTTGTTTTTTTTTTGATTGTATGTGTGTATCTTTGTGTACATGTCAGTGCAGTGTCCCCAGAGGCATCAGGTCCCCCTGGAGCTAGAGTTATAAGCAATGGTGATCCATCCAATGTAGATCCTGGGAGCTGAACTTAGGTCCTCTGCAAGTATAGCAAGTGCTTCTTAACCACTGGGTCAACTCTCCAGCACCCTCAAATAGAGCTTTAATGAGAAAACTAATTGCTTTACTAAGGCACTCTGGTTCCCAGCAGCAACATGTGCAGGAAATGTGTTAGTCTATAGAAATGCCACTCTGTTCTTGAGTGGTTGACAAGTGAGTCAGTCACTGAGGGCAGTAATTCTCAGAAACGTGCCTGAACCCTGATCTCATGTGTGAACTCTGTACCTGTACCTTTTCACTCCATCCAGCAACTTTACCTGAGTCATGGTAAGATGTGTCAGGAAGACTACTTTGTGGGAAGCTAAAAATCTCTCCAATACATGAGACTTGAGGACTCATCTTTATGTAGATGGACAAAATGGGCCATATGTTCTGTCTCACTCTCTTAGGAACCTAGTACTTTACTCAGAATATATCTGTAGAATCTGCATGTGTGCACCATGGCATTCCGTGCCCGCAGAGGTCAGAAGGAGGTCAGAAGAAGGCATCAGATTTCCCCGGAACTGCAGTTATGGATGGTTGTTAGCCACTATATGTGTGCCCATGCATCAAGAATACAATAACCCCTGAATGTTGGCAGTTTAAAGCCACAGAATTCGCTTTGTATACATACACAGATTTGTATATGAGGCAGATGTTAAATTTCACAAGAATGTCCAAAGACAGCTTTAAATTCAGAGGATAAAGTGACTGAGGCGTATCTGTTAGGAAATATATATTTTTAAATTTTTAAATAGAGTTCCTATTTTATTCTAAATTGCAGTTCACTCCAAATAA
>NW_008360323.1:3106422-3139369 GCF_000622305.1 Nannospalax galili | reverse complement strand
ATTGAACTCAGGATAAGTAATTTTTTAAATATTTTATTATTTTTATTTTATGGGTATGAGTGTATTGCCCGCATGTGTCTAAGTGTACCATGTTGTTCAATGCCCATGGAGGTCAGAAGGAGGTCAGAAGAAGGCATCGGATTCCCCCAGAACTGGAGTTACAGACAGTTGTTAGCAACCATGTGGATGCTGGGAATCAAATCTGGGTCCTCTGCAAAAGCAGTCATTGCTCTTAACTGCTGAGCCATCTCTTCAGCCCCTTAATATATAATTAAAAAAAAAATTTTTAGGAGAAGCATTTCATTACAGCTTTAATGTACTCAATAACAGTTTCCAAAGCAAAGATACATCTCTTTCAAAAGTGGCTATAAAATTTTTAGGTTCGCTGTTGAATTAATACAGTTATACAATATTGAACTCAGTATAAGCCCTGCAAGATGAAAAATTGAATGAGTTTTTAACCTTTAAAAAAGATCTCCATTTCATTTTAAAATATACCATTTCTTACAGAAAGACTCATTGTTTTTGCTAATAGCACGGTGATGTTGGGTCTCTCATCTGTATGTATCTGATTATTACTAGTTATAATCGGTTGCACTCAGATCCTTGGCACCTGTGTATGTCTATAAAGTCATCGGGTAGATTTCAATGGTGATGTTTAAACACCCTTACTTAGGTGTAACTGGCATATAATAGACTACCAATATTTAAAGTATATGATTGGATAAGGTTTGATATGGATATTTACACACACTAATAAAAGTATCACCTTGGAATGCCAGGCATGGTGGCATGCACCTTTAATCCCAGCCCTTAGGAGGCAGAAGCAGACAGATCTCTGTGAGATTGAGGCCAGCCTGGTCCACATAGTCACTTCCAGGCATGCTGGGACTAGGGAAACCCTGTCAAAAAAAAAACAAAAAAAAAAAACAAAAAAAAGAAATATAACAGAATATAACCATGATAGATACTGAGCTTAACTACCACGATCTAGAGTTGGGTTACCCTTCTTTATAACCCCTTTCCTGGCCATTCCTTTCAGTGATCCCTGTACTGGCCATCACTCATCGGCTTTCTTACCATTGATTAGTTTGCATTTTATAGTGCTTTTCTGTTTTGCTTTTATTTTCCTTCTTTTCTTTTTTCTTTCCTGGTTTTAGTTCTCTTTTTGTTTTACTTTGTTTCTAAGTTTTTGTACTTTTCTTATTTGCATTTTCTAGTGTTTTCCACTAATGGAGCTATACACCATATATGCCTTTACTTTTTTTTTTTTCTCTCTCTCTCTTAGACAGAGTCTCCCTATAGCCCCAGCTGGCCTGGAACTTGCTATGTAGACCAGGCTGGCCTCTATCTCCACCTGCCTTTGCCTCCTGAGTGTTGGCATTAAAGACTTGTGCCACCACATCCAGCCACACACACCCCCTTTTGTTTCCTCGGCCAAGTCATTTCACAATGCATTCATGTTGTTGAATTGTCACAGCTCCTAGAGGACATTCAATTGCCTGTCTTTTCTATCATTTCTTTATCCATTCACTTGTAGGTGGATATTTTGTTTCTAGTTCTGGCTATTAATCATAAATAAAATAATAAATAGTGCCATAAGCAGTTGAAAAGAAACCTAAAGGTTCAGGTGCTGCCTGTCTTCCCGGTCACTTGCTGTGATCATGTGATCAGTCTTTTTAACAATATGTATATAATGTGTCTCATCATGGTATTGATTTGCATTTTTGTAATTCCATATTTAGAATTTTTATAGACTTAATTGCTACCAATTCCTCTTTGGAGAAGTGTTTGCTCAAATCTTGAGCTTTTTGAAATTGATTTGCTTTTTATTTTTTGATCTTTTTGAGAAAGGGTCTCCCTGTAGCTAGCTGTAGCTGCAGATGCCTGGAACTCACTACATAGACCAGGCTGGCCTTGAACTCACTATGTAGACCAGGGTGGCCTTGAATTTAGAGAGATCCGCCTGCCTCTGCTTCCCAACTGCTGGGATTAAAAGCATGCACTGCCATACCTGACTCTGAATGTCAGTTCTTTGTTAGAAATGTGATTTGCATTCTAACAATGTGATTTGCATTCTCACTTTGTGACTTGTCTTAATTTACTAAACTGTCTTTCAAAGAACTGAAAGGGTTTTTTTAATTGAATTTTTGTACATTTCAAACAACAGTTCTTAATCAAATTTAGACCCTCCTCCTCCATCCATGCCTGCACTCCCCGCCTCACCCAGCCAGACCTCATGCATTCTGTCATACAGGTTAAGTCCTATCCAGTCAAGCAATTGTACCCAGATGTCCTTTGGTGCAGATTCATCCACTGGAGTCTAGTCAGTCTATCTAGAAAAGGTAAATAAGGTCTAGTCTCCCTCATCAAGTAGTAATCAGCCTCTAACAGTTCCCAAACTAGGGCTGGCCTGCCTCTTATTTCCCTCACTTCACCCTGGGCCCTTGTCTGGCTGAGTTGTCCTGGGTCCTGTGCGCAATGCTATCTTTGGCACAAGTTCACCTGTGCAAGCTTCCAGTGGCCTGAAAGCCTATTTCTTTATGTTCATGGACCAATCCTGGCTATTACAGTCTTTCTGCCCCCTCTTCTGCAATGGTCCCTGACCATTTATTTTCATTTTTTTATGTGTACAAGTGTATTGCTTACATGTGTATAAGTGCACTGTGTTGTACAATGCCTGCAGAGGTCAGAAGAGGGCATTGAATTCCCTGGAACTGGAGTTGCAGATAGTTATATACCTCTACGTGGGTTCTGGGAACTAAACCAGGGTCCACTGTAAGAGCAGCCAGTGTTCTTAACCGGTGAGCCACCTCTCCAGTCCCAAAAGTTCTTAATTTTTGTGAAGTCCAATTTCTCTTTGTATTCTCTTTTGTAGAGCATGCTATTGATATTACATCTAAACTTCTCTAAAGATCTAAAGATGGGACTAGAGAGGGCATACACTCACAGACACATAAATTACAATAAATCTGAAAAATTATGAAGAAATGATGTAGATTTCTCTGTGTTTTCTTATATAGAATTGTAATTTAACATTTAATTCTAGGGTTTGTTTTCAGTTAATTTTGTATATGATATATGGATCAGTATTCATTTCTGTGCAAGGAGAAATTCAGATTCCAGCACCAATTTTGAGAAATCTTTTTGTTTGTTTGTTTGTTTGTTTAAACTACAATTTCAGATTTACCAAAAAATTATGCAGGACCTATTTCTGAATTATCTTTTTTTTAATTTTCACTGATGAATTTGTCTTTCTGTATATCATACTATTTTGGGTACAGTAACATAATTTTGAAAACAAGTAGTCCAAGTCCTTCAACTTTATTATTCTTTTGCAATTTTTTTTCTAGTCTGCATCCTTAACACTACCATATTATAACAATTCTTTTAAAAAATGATTATACTAGAATTTTTATTTGAATTATATTGCATTTATAGACTAATTCAAGTCGAATTGTGAGCTGAACAATATTGAATCTCCTGGCACATTAATGTGCTCTCTTTTCCCTTACTGAGCTCTTCCGACACTTTTCTTGGAAATGTCCCATGTTCTCCCATTGTCTTCTCAGGCTGCGCTCAGTTGTTTTATGTTTCCTGATACTATTGGGTGATACTTCTGTTTCAGTTTTTGAATGTTATTGCTACTACCAAGATATAGAATTTAGCTTCGTATATTGGTTTTATATCCTGAATATAGCATAAAACTCATTTATTAGTATTTTCTGCTTTTCCTACACAGCCAAGTCATTTGTGAATATAGATAATGTTGCTTTTTTTTTTTCAATTTGTATGCCTTTTATTCTTATTTATTTCTTTATTGAGCTAGCTAGAGTCTCCCACAAAAAAAGTGATTAGTGGTGACATGCACATCTTTACTGTTGATTTTAGAGAGAAGTCAGTAGATCCTCCACTATAAAGAATAATGTTAACAAGATTTTGCAAATTGAGGAAACTTCCTACTATCCCTCATCTTCTGAGATTTTTTTTCAGAGATTGAAGTGGGTATCAGATTTCTTTCACACACATTTTCTGTGCGTTAAAATGATTAGGCATTTCTTTGAAACAGTATGGTGAATTAATAGTGATTGATTTTGGATATTATACCAACCTTGCATTCCTGGGATAAATTGCACTTTGTTGGAAAGCAATACTTTTTCATACCTTGATTTGGTAAATCAAGGTTAAGAATTTTGCTAAAACATTTATAAGCACTAGAGACCTGTGGCTTGATTTTCTTTGTCTAATTTTGGTATTTAAAGTGTTATTATTTTTATGGGCTGAATATGAGCTCCTCTTCTTTGATTTTCAGAAACTCTTAGCACGGACCTGCTAGTATTTCCTTTTTAATCTTTAAATAGAATTTTCCAGACATCTGGATGTGAGGTATTGTTAGTGTTGAAAGGTTTTATGGCCATGAAATCAATTTGTTAATAGATGTAGGGAATCCACTTATCTATTTTTATTTTCTACATGAGTTTAGTACCTTGTCTTTCATATAACTTGTCTTTTTATCTAAGTTCTAGTATGGACCAGAATAAACTTGCTTAAAATACTCCCTTATTATGTTAATATATTTTATGATATCACCCTTATTCCTGATATTGATAACTATGTCTTCTTTTCCAAGTTAATCTAGCTAAAAGTTGCTAATTTTGTTCCCCCCCCCCAAAAAAAAAGACGAAAAGAATTTTTTATTTTATTTCTTTGCTTTTAATTGATGAAAATTTTTGGTTGTTTTGATTTGCTTTCATTGGTTTTTATATTATTTCCTTTATTTCCCTTAATTTTAATTTCAATTTATTTATTAAGCTTTCTAAGGTTAAATTAGTTGTGTGTTCTGGTTTTCTAGTGGTCTTCCTTATCTAGACTGTATATTCATGGTTTTCACTATCCACGGTGTAAAAGTAAGAAATAGAAAATGCCAGAAATAACCAGTTCATAAGTTTTCAATTGTGTGCTGTTCTTTGAAGCATGATGAAACCTCACTCCATCCTCTGCATCTCTCTGATGATGTAAACCACTCCTTTGTCCAGTATATTTCTTCTGTGCACCCTTCCGGTCCATTAGTCTCTTACAAGCCATCTTGGGCAGTCCACTTGGCTGTTGCGGTATTGTGGTTTTTATGTTCAGATAATCCTTATTTTGCTTAACAATGGCCTCAAAATACAAGAATAATGATGTAAAAGTGGCACCAGGGCAGAAAACAGGAAAGACCAGATTAACTTTGGTATGTGTGGCAATGCTGTAGGGTATGAGATAAAGGCATAGTCTATGTGGGCTTTGGGGCTCTCTTCAGTTCCAGGCACCCCCTGGTCATCTTAGAACAGATCCCTAGCTGATAAAGGGGGATACTGCGTGTCTTTATCTGTACATTTGTCGGTACTCTGCTGTCTCCTGAGGAGGACTCACTCCAGTTTTCTGGAATTCGAGTTGGGTGCAGTTTTATTAGTTGCTTTTCTCGTAGCTGTGACAAAATAACTGACAGAAGTGACTTAAGGGAAGAAAGATTTATTTTTGCCCATAGTTTGAGAGGTTTCAGGCCTTAATGCAGAGAGGATGTGATAGAGCAGTTCACATTATGGTCAACAGGAAGCAAAGAGAAGACAGGGTTTAGTGCAAGATGTGCCCTTTAAAGACACACCCACAATGGCCTACTTCTTCCAACCAAGCCCTACCTTCTATGGCTTCCACCACCTCCAAATAGTCTTCTCAGACCTTGAGCCCATCCTTGGATCAATTCTTTAGCTTGGAGCTGTCATGATGTAATACATCAATAGAAAAGCCTCCTTCTCTATAGACCCAGAGATGTGCTTTACTGATCTCAGCATCTTGCAGTCCAATCAAGTGGACAGTCAAGATTAGGCATCACAGCCATTCTGTCCAGCTCTCCTCCACTGCATAAACTCTAGGTGGCTTGCCTTCCTGTGCCCCAAGCTATGGCTCCTCACTTAAAGGCAGTCACTGGGCTTTGCCCTCTTGGGAAATTGTCTCTAAGGTAGTAAGCTGGAACAATCAAAGCACTCACCTCTTTTGTTCAATTCATTCACAGAGCACAGTCCTTTATGACTTGATGCCCAGTGTTGTATGATATGTCTTGTTCATTTCTTTAGATTTTGATAGTTTCTAAGGGAGACCAAATCCAGTCCCTGTTACCCAATCTTCATTCCAAGTAGGACTGTCTTAGTTACAATTTTTAACACACAGTTCAACAGATTATAAGCCAGTTTGTTTTATTCATCATTAACTTTGTAGTCTTATTTATGACTTTGAATTTATAGACTTCATGGTTATTGTAAACAAATTTATTAAGCATCAACAGTGAGTGGAATAAACTATGGAAAAGGACTACACAAACCTCCATGGTTCTATCTCTGTCTCTCATGAAGAGATATATTCTATCTCTCCTCTTAGGCTTCTCAGGATTACAATGGGGTTTTTCAGTCATGACTTTCTCCCCCTACAAAGAGGGAAGCTTTCAGTACAGTCAAAGCCAAGAAAGCAATAAAGAACGTGCAGTGGTTAGAAAGCAGCTTTCTTTGATTACCTGTGGATCACACTCAATTAGGGCTTCTTCTGCCCGCTGGATTAAATAAAGCAGACCATCTTTTAGTGAACGAGCTTTGTTCATTGCAGTTACCCCTTTACTCTCATTTACCCATGAGGATACGTATTCTGTTGTCAGCACCCCATCACTGAAGGATCTCCTGGGCTGGGTGGACTGAAGTTGTGAGGCCGTTGCCCTGGTTCTCTTTCCCATGCCCATTTCCTCCTCACGTGTACACGTCATGTAAATCGAGTCAAGGAAGCCGTGCATGGTACATGCTCTTCTTATAAAACAGAAACCTGTATGTGGCCACTTCATAGAAGAGTGTGACTTCCAGAGTCAATGAGGAAATGAGGAAGTAGAAGGATGCTTACCATTTCATACTGGTGGAAGATGGAAGTCTGCCGAACACCTTTATCCACTAACACTGCCATCTGTGTCCCTTTGCACTTTTGTACTGCCTCCCTTCCATTCTTGCAGGGCACTCTTAAGATTTGTGTGACTTCCATTCTGTGTCACTCCCTTTTCTGCCCTAGTCACTGACACTGAGATGCTTCTCACGTGGGTCCTGCCAGCCAGCTATCCTGTACCAACCAGCTTGTTGTCCTTCCTCCTTTTCTTACATTCCCTTCTGTCATTTCCCCCCCATGTGTTGCTGGCAGCTGACTACCACCACCTTCCCATTTTAAATATGGTCTTACAGCATCCCTAGCATCTCATAAAGTGGTCATGAATTTAAAGTTAAAGCAGGGTCTGGAGAGATGGCTCAGTGATTAGGAGCACTTGCTGCTTTTACAGATGACCCAAGTGGAGCCCCATAACCCAGCTCTCATGGCTCACAACAGCCTCTCACTCCAGCTCCATGGGACATTCTCTTCTGGCCTTTGAGGTCACCAGCACACACATGCACATACACAGACACACAGTACTCAGATAAAAATAAAATAAAAGTTGAATTTTTTGAAAATTTAAAATGATATCCCTTTGTTTATAAAGATTTTTAAAAGGTTCATAGAATTTATAAGCTAATATAAATAAAAGTCTATCTTAGTCTTCCTTGATGGCTTCAGCTGTGATAATTTAAGAGTGTTCCATATTGATTATGGTTAGGAACGTGAAGCCATTCCTTATGGGCTGAGGCCACTATGCAAAACCATATTGAACTCCACACTAGCCTACAATATTTGATCAGTCCTTTCATTGCCTTTCATTGTTTTAACGTAAAATGAATGTTTTCAACACTACAAATTCCTAATGCAACAAAATCTTGCAAACAAGTTTATTCATAGTAGCAGCATGGGTGTATGATTAAATTCTGTAGATGATCATTAAGTTCCTACATAGAGATAGCATATTGTGCATCTCAGGGCATACAAAGTTGAGCAAAGCATAATCTTTTCTTCAAGAAATTGAATCCAATCTAGTAGGAAAACAAACTTGTGCACACATCACAGAAGTGGCTAACACTGAGCTCTAGCTGTGTACTGGTTTGTTCACTTATGTGAATTATCTGTTTAATCAACATGGTCATCCTATAAAGGAGATGCTAGTATTTAATCCACACTTTATATAAGAAAGTTACACACAGAGAGGGTAGATACCCAGATCAAGGTCACAAGAGAAGCTCAGGGAGACTTTTTAATAGAAGTGTGGCATGGCCAGGTCCCAGTTTTAGAATGGATATTCAGATAGCAGTGCCTAGAGTATGCAGAAATGAGAAATTAAGGGCAGGAGAATTGTTGTTCTTATGGTTGGCCACACCAAAATAATTCATTAGTTTCCAAACTACAGTGGCAGCAACCCCAGTAGAAGGGGACAGAGTAAACCTGGGGAAATGACAGAGAAGTAGTTTACAGAATTTGACAAGTAGTGTCAATGCCACATACAACACCAGTAAAAACATTGCATTGAGGAGTACGGAGAAAAGGTTAATGTAGGTGGTAGGGAGAATAATGCGTTATTAAAGAATTAATAAGTGGAAAATAATGTGCAGTAACAATCATTTAAATTGTGCTATTTAGAGATGTCCTGCGGCAACTGCTCTGTGAGTAGGAGTCTGAAGGATGAGCCAGAGACAGGTAGATTTGGGATAATCTTCAGTGGAAAGAGTTGTAATTTTTTGAAGAGAGAGTGAAATGTTTTTTAATGGCTATGGAAAGAAAGGAAGTAACTGTAATATGACATCAATAGTAGAGTTTAAAGAACTGTTTAGCAATTTTTATGACTCTTGCAGCAAATAAAATTATTTCTAAACTTGCTAATTTCCAACCTTCATCTCCCACATCTGAACATCTACGAAATAATTTCAGTCTAGTTGCACTGAATCTCACTTTGGGCGTAGTTAGCCTCACATCACTTCCCACATAAGTTATATGCATTTGAAAGTTAGACCAAAAGGTAAGAACCTGGAGGTTTTAGCAATCACTCTTAAAAGAAACCTTGGGAGCTGATTTTTCAAACTGCTAGGAAAACCAGTCATGCATACCCCACATCCAAAGCTCCATCGCAGACCAAACATAAAGAACCGAAAGGTCATGCTTCCTCCTGCAGTGTGATGGTTTGTTGATGTATTTTGACATACCACTACAATGCTCAAAGCGGCTGACCTTCCTGCAACACCCGGGGACTCAGCTTTGCTTGGGACACCTGACATTCACTGCATTTCTGTTTCCCTTCTCTTCCTGCAGAGAAAACACACTCCTCAAACACAAAATGCTGCTTACCATGAAGCACAGGACTGAATTCAAAAGGACGTAAATGATTGCTTTGTAAATTTCTCTTGCTCTTTTATTTTTCCAGTTACCATAAAGCTGAAAGCCTATCTTGGAACTATTAATGCTTTTAATTAAAAAAATTAAATTAGTTTTCAAAATGACAAATGTGGATAGAGATTGTTAATAGCTAGCAAGAGAAAAACTAAACACACGAGGTCTGCGTTCTGCAATATGTTTTATAGTGTTTCTTTATCTTTTCTGTAGAAGCCCATTTATTGGGGCTCAGAAGTTTGAGGGCTACCTCTAAAATACAAGATTAATGTGCATAGAGGCAAATCTCAGGAAGCTTTTGAAGTAATTGCCTTGTAGGTATATCATGTGTTAAGAAGTTGAAGAGTAAGGTAGAAGCCAAAGTTCTGTCAAGAGACTTTTCTGTCATGTATGTATATGATGTTCTGCAATAGATTTATATACTGTGAGGTAGGGCTTTGATTGGATGCCCAAGTTATTTCTTACTTCAATATCACAGTGCTATGAAGACAGGAAGAAAAATGTTTACTATTAATGAACTTGTAAAACATAAAAGTAATAAATCCTTTTATTAAAATCCTCTTTTAAATCAAAAGCAGCTATTCTGAGAGATATTTTTCCTGTCTCTGCAACTAGTCAATATAAAACCAGTGTCATAATGTTCCCCAAGTCTTTAGATTACACCTTGCAACGTGAAGAAAGTTTTATGTGTTTGTCATAATATTGGAGGTAGGGGGTATACTCAAGTGTTATCAGCAAGATTGTCTGCAATATGTGTTACTCCTAAAATGTGCTAACTGTCTGCTAAATAAAATTAAGATGCTTTTGTCCCTGGTAAGTATTTTAATGGAATAACTAAAATTAGGACTGAAATTTGAAATATCGAGTTGCTTTCATTCTCCTGTTTTACATAGCAGCACCCTGGAAGCAATCTATTTTATTTGAACAATTTTTCTTTCTATTATCCTCATCATTCCAAATGTTTTCATGTCCCTGGAAGCAATGCTCACCACCACTAAGGCATGTTCCGCTTCCGTCCACCTGACAGCAAGGCTTCCACTTGTTTCCTGCCATCTTGCTCAGATCGGACCCCTGCACTTGTATGCTGTGAGCACTGACAGCCACGTTCCTCCCTGCCTGTTGATGGCCTGGCCACACACACTCCACCGTTCTGACACAGGGCCACTGTGGAACCCCTTTGCTTTCAGGATTTTATGTTGGTTTTAATTGACATTTATATCTGACGACACTGCAGTTGTAATTCTTAGTAGAGTCTTTACATGTGCAAGAATAGTTGTAAACTATTAGCATGGATTAATTTTACTGAGCATTAATGAGTTTTCTTGCTGGAATTCAAGTTGCCAATCATTTTTCCTTCCTAACCATTGTCTATCCAGCACCTTTCTCTAGTCTCACTAATCACTGAAATATTCAGAAAATCCACATAAACTGTAGGAGAGCCCAGTTGAAGACGTATAGTTTCTAATAAAGGAAATAATCTTTTAAACTACACTTATTTGTAATGAAATGTCTAAACACTCGTCCTTCAAATTCACCCATAGGTACAGAGGCATAAATTTAACTCAGTCATTTGTATTACTGTGACCTTCTGTCTGTCTCTTTTCCTCAGAAAACATACCACCAAGTTCTGTCATACTGCCAGTTTCCTGGCCTGCTTTTATAAATTCTTAGTAAGATTCTTTTTTTCATTGTTGTGAGGAAAAAAATTCTTATCAATTATTTTAAAAAGCAATAATTCATTATAGTTGATCATAAATGTCAGGAAGCAAAGACCCAGAAGAAGCATTTTGTCACTAATCATGCTGTTTTTCTTCTAATTAGTTAATTTACATTTTACAAATTAAGGGTAAAATTCAGACAGAAGATAACATCATAGCTTCAACTGACCTATATTTGTATCTGCCAAATTTAACTTAATTAGAAATGTGGATGCTGTTTGTTTTATCTGTCAGAAAAGCTCATCTTTTACTTAAAAAGAAAAAAAAAAGTAGACATACTTTTTCCCCCCTCAGCATTTATCATCTAAATAATAGTCCTGCCAAGATGGCAGCCTCATAATAAACTCTTTTCAGTGGAGTGATGGGTAATGAAGCTTGCTTGTGAAGGCAGCGAAAAATGTTGTCTGGCCAAATGCATGGATGTGTTGGCTAGAGAATCAGTGGACTTTCTCAGTCATCAATCTTTTTAGTAGCCTCTTCTACATCTGAATATTTTGATAGATGATCTAATAATTGAGTTATCTATCTTTCTAACTATCAGAGTTGCATAAAAATTATTCTCTCATGTTACTGAATATTAAATATATTAGGCATCCAGAAAATTTTTCACACAGGGGCCAAAAGGTGAAAGATTTTTGTTATTCAGTAAATACGTCTTTATATATTGAGTGTTCACCCTCTGAAATATTCAAGTGTATTATTCCTCCACGAGAAGCATACATTTCAGAAAGAGGATGCACCTATTATAACCGGGACAAATGCTAAGTTAGCCAGTGAAAAGTAGACCCTGTTAAATTCATAGCTGGAACTCATTTGTGCATAATGAAATGCACTCAGACACAGATATGCTGTTTGTGTCCTATACCAGTGGCCCATTGACTATGACAGGCATTTCACAAAGCAATGGATGACATCAGAGCTGAAGAATGACCATACGATTTTGATGTACCCATCATTTTTAGAGGAAGATGTTCTAGCAAAATGGTAAAACAAAGCTACCTAATTGTTTTCGTAGTACACAAGGAGCTGTTTCCCTTTTACATGACTTTATATGGGAAGTGGGCAGGGGAGCATTGGTTTGCGTGTGTCAAGCATCCCTTAAAAACATATCAACAAGTGTATTTCATTGAGATTGTGGAAGTAGCAAGGAAAATTGGCACGAAGTGGGTCAATTGCAAGTGGGATCTCCTCCCCCAGGCCTCTGCCACTACCCTCATTTCTTCAAGGTAACCTTGCAGTGATAACTTCCCTGTACCCAATATGAAAACAGTTCTGCTCCGGAAGAGCAGGCATTTGTTTGCAGGACTGCAAGGCCACCAATCCTGAGCATCTTGAAAGGCACTCAAATGAGCAGGGCCTTGTAAATTGGATTTCTATTAGCCAGCTCTGATGATAGCTCTTCATCAGTGGAATGGGAGGAAGGCTATCAGTAGCCCTTACTCTGAATTCCTGCTCATAATGCCATACTTATTTTGTTCCCTGCTGCCCAAAATGGTGCTGAATGCTAAGCATCTCCACAATAAATTGTGTTCAAAGTTTTAAATATGGACAGTTACTCATAAATCCTTTTCAACTTGAAAAGCCATGGTGGTCAGAAACAAACAAGGGACACTCTCTCAAACCATGCTTTCTGGCTCGTAACTGGCTGCAGCTCATTGTTAAACTATTCATAAAAGTAGCAGAAGATAACTCCTTTTACTGTTTATTTTCTGCACTGAAATGGAGGATGATAGTACCAACTCTGGAAGTCTCTCTGTGGGTTATATCTAAGGAGCTGTTACTCTAGTACTTTGATCTTTTCTTGATTTGGAGAATTTTGCTTCTATAATTTGTGTCTGTAAAAAAGATACTGATATTTTATTATAAGAGCTGTGACTGTTAAAGGCCCAGATATTTGTTTGAAATTATACCTTTAAAATGATTTGAAGTGTCCACATTGGGGAGTACTGGGGGAGGGAAGAGCCTTTTCTTAATCAAAGTAGCAAGCATCTGTGTTCTTTCTAGCCTATCTTTTGATTAGTTTGGCCTCATCCATCACTGGTCTTTGATATGAACACCAAGAAGTCATGTCCTTTTGTTTTAAATGATAAATATGCCTTTGTCATGAATGCTCATAGGCAACCCAGGATTTACATTTGAATTGTCAAAGTGTAACCGCCCAACTCCTGTGATGAGTGACATTATTAGTGAAATAACGAAATTTTTAATTTGTCATGGATAGGCCTTCGATGGTGACATTAGGGGACTATGTGGGATGTGGTGCTAGAAAAAATTGTCCTTCCCCCATTATTTTTCTAAGATTTGTCATTTATCAGCAAGCAGCAATCTGCCTCAGGAGTTTCTCTGTGAACATTTCCATGTTATTGTCGTCGGTTTTCTCTTTGGATTTTATTATTTAGACTTGATAGCTGATGCTTCTTACAAAACTAATGCTGTTTGAGGTACAAGCTGGTGGCCAAGCAGCCAGCATCATGACTCATGCTGACTAGTGTTGCCAATGACCGTCTTTCTTTAAGCTTGAGTGTTATTCAAGTATCTTTGTTACTTTCATTTTTAGGTAGGTTTCTTTGATAGCTTAACCTTCCCAAGCCTGAAGAACATCTGCTCAGATGTATCTGTGTGTATGTTATTTACAAAAGAGCATTGGCCTACATTCTGCCTTTGCACAGCTTTGTGGTAGTCAACCAAACACCGACTGTCAAGTTCAGTTGTCTTCTGACTTTTCCACTAAGAGATGAAGACCAATAAAATTTAAACTACTGTGAATTTATGATCTTTTCTTATCTGCAATTTAAATGATTTCAGCTTATATATAGTTTACTTTATTACTTACTGTATGATTAATAAGCAGTTTGTATTGGTTATTTTAAAGTTTTATCTTTTGGTAAATATTTGAAATTTTTCATATTAGTGATGAGTAGTTCATTCTAACTTTTAACATACAGAAGATATTCTGTGAAGATTTAGTATTTTAACAATCACTTCAACAGAAACGATACCACCTTTTACATACTTTCTCTTTATAATTTCAAAAATAATTCAAGTGTAGCTGCAATAAGACTTTTCATTTTCTCTTTTTCAACTGAATTGGTGAATTAGCCAAAATAATCTTTAGCTTAGAATATTGGACATTTACAGGGAAGTAAAGATATATATTTTACTTTCTTCCCGCATTTCCCCATAAAATTCACCAAAGTGGTGTCATCAGTATTGAATTATGTTTTGAGGGAGAGGCTTCTAGTCCTCACACTAGAAATGCATTTATCTTGGGTTTTCTTTGCTTTGAGCGCACCAAAACTGAAGTTTAACAATAGCTTTTTGGAAATTACTTCTTGATTGTCCCCCCCAAAAATTAAGGAAAAAATACATTTGCTTCATTAGAATTTGATGACATCAATCTAGGCTTTCTTTTTCTAACCCTTCTTTTAATTTCTTAGTATTTTCTAGATCACTTGTTTCATGAAAAATAAAGTTTTGTTCATATTTGTTTCCTAGCAGCAAATAAACACTTAGCAACTATACGGCCCAACCTCTAGCATTAATTCTGATCTTTGTACTGTAATGTAAGTGTCTGAGTTTTGGAGACCCTAAGGCTTTTGCCCAACTTGAAGACAATGATGCCAGTGAGCTTCTGTCCAGAGTTAATCAGCTGCAGAATTTGTAAACTGCACATGTGTCAAAGTTGAAAATGTTAGTGCTCTAATAGAAGCTTGAAAAGGTTAGATCTGATAAAAGCCGTCAGCAGTTAAGGAAAGTGATTTATGGGAATGTAATGACACAAAATGCCTCATTTATCACTCATATATAGATAGGTTAAGGTTCCGGTGTCATACTTTTAAAAACTTGACCACTTCAAATTGTCAAAATAGGTACTTAATTGCCCTTCATCTTTTTCGTTTCAAATTTATTTCATTTGAGTTTGGTAGTTTTAGCTGTGATTACCTTTCTGCTTGCTGTTCACTTCATATGGTTCCATTTAAAGTCATTCATGTTTAAGATTTTCAAAAATT
Source organism: Nannospalax galili (assembly GCF_000622305.1). Classification (NCBI taxonomy): domain Eukaryota; kingdom Metazoa; phylum Chordata; class Mammalia; order Rodentia; family Spalacidae; genus Nannospalax; species Nannospalax galili. Next base: position 3,124,329 of record NW_008360323.1, on the reverse strand, counting down.
ATACATCACTGATCTTTTTGAAGTTTTATTAGCTAAAGCTGTTCTGAAGAAAGAGTAAGCAACTCTTATGTTAATTTACATTTTTAAACACAAATATCATGAAGACATATTAAAATTACATTTCCTGTTTTCTAATACTTGTAACATTCATCAGCACTTTATAATTCTCTAAATTTTCTATTTATCTCTTCTCCAAAAGTTCAAAGGACAGTGCTGTGAATTGGTTCACTAGTGGCTCAGCTTAGTATTTAAGCCCCACACAAATTACATCTAATGAAAACCTGCCTGTTTTGCTAAAACAATCCAGAAAGAGGGAGAGAGAGATAAAGTCTAATATACCAAATTTTCTTTGAAAGAATGATTTTAAAATAATTCTCAATTATTTCTTTATATAATCTAGAAAATGTATTTATAGACTTGAAATTGCTAAACAGCCATTTAATTGATGAATACATATCTTAATACTGTTAAGTAAAACTTTCATAGGCTCACTATGTCAAAGTACTACAAGATAAATTTTATGAATAATTACTACAGTTTTAGATCCTTTAATATATAGGATAAAATTGTTTAAAGGCATCTTGGAAATTATTTAGTCATAAAACAAGCAGAATGTCTCAGGGTTTCTCTTTGCCGCTCGATAAACAAAAAGAAATATGCAAAGTTTTGCAGGTTTTATACTTTGTCAGCCCCATGAGCAGTGACATTGCAGGTTCATTAAAAAAAAAAAAAAAAGCCATAACAGCTTCTCCAGCAAGACAGAGAGATGAAAATTAACCAGGGCTTGGAGTATGTATGCTAGGACAGAGCCCAGAGACTTTATAACCAAAGGCAGCCAACCTTGTTGCACCTGATTCTGTCAAATGGACTACAGCATACATTGTGGAGACAGTCATTGAACATTCAATATGGTTCTTGAAATTATGGTTAATTTTGTTAGACATGACAGTGCCCTTGTGGAAGTATGTAAGAAATTACATATGAAATTATGTCATATAAGAAAACATGCCCCCTACCTTAGAGACATTTAAAATGAGTAGGAGATGAGTGACTTGCCACCTGGTATTTCCTTTAAATATTTCAGTAAAATATGTGTGTTCAGAGGAAATTGAAAGGAGTAATCACAAGATGGATATTTGAAGGAAGGATTTTGCTTTATATATATTTTAAATTTTTCTCTGAAAAGCAAAATATTTAAATTATTAATCAGTCTTGTTCAAAAGTGTTCTTGATGTAAAAGTATAATACCTTGTGTCTTTTAATATTTTATACTTCTAATATGTCTTAAAGTCTATATGATATAACCTAAACATATGTTTCAAAAACTCCCCAAAGTTTTTTTCAAATAAGCATCAAAATCCAAATGGCAATGAATTAACCCAATAGCACATTCAGTATTTTTTAATATAGGAAAGAGCTAAAAACTTCTGAACATTATTAAAAGATTGACCAAAAAAAGTCATGTGAGTATAGCTCTTTGAGCTCTGGAAAGTATCTCATTCCTAGATAAGAAGATAAATCTATTTATGTTTCTTAAAATAACTAAAAATATGTGATTTCAGATATATCTTCTTTGCATATGAATTTTGAAGCATTTATAAATATTAACATTTTAAGGTTTTTTATCATTCTTTACAAAAACATTTTAATAATGGATGTATATAATTTAAGGAATATTAAAATAAATGTATTTCTTTCTAGATTCATCTTTCTCAGAAATTATATATACATATATTTAAATTAAAATTTTAAATCTTGTATGATTTTAAAAATTGGTACTTCCTGGGCTGTTGAAGCACTCTTCTGCAATGGTTTCATCTTTAAACAATGATAATAAACAATAACAAACAAAATGGAAAATTCTAAAATTTTCCAGATTCTAAAAATTTTCTAAGATTCTAAAAATATACAGTTTGGAGTAAAATTCTTTTACTATGAAATTGTTATTTACCAGACCTGTATCAAAGGCTAGTTAGCCAAATGTATTACTCTTCTTTCTATATTTATAAATCACATTTTTAACACAGGAAGACCTGTTTCAATTTAATCTGCTAGACATTAATTATCTCATTTGAAGTAGTTTTGTTGATTCTCAAATCCATGATTAGGAAAAATTCACATCATATTTGTTTATATAATCATAGCAATCAAAATTGTCTCAACCTATGAATCGTAATTGTTTGCTCTTGTAACAACTATAAAAAAATATTAAATTCTTAATTACAGAGCAAGAAAAAGGAGAAGCACAGGCTTTTCACATATGATCTTTCAATTGTTCACCAAAGGATAAAGAAAGCATTCAAGCGTGATTTCAAGAACTGTCAGCAGTAGGCAAATATGGGGTGCTTTGTAGAGCCTTAAAGACCTTGCTGAGAAATACGTTTAATTAAAAAGTAAAGTTGAGTTTGAAATTTCAAAGAAATCTTTAAAATGTTGTAAAATTTCATCTTAGCATCAAGGGGACTGTTTTCTTATCTCTGATGAGAAAAAGCCATCTAGGAAGCTCTCATACTTGATGCACACAACAGACCTAATAAATATTTTCTTTAACTTTGAGAGTGAAACAATGCATTAAAATGTAATTTAAAAAAAAAAAAACTTTCTGATTCATGTATTGATTGACTCAGATCTACAAAGTAGAAACATCCTTAACTTTTACCAACATTGATTTCAAAATGATCAGAAAAATCAATTTATGCAGTATTTGTCTCTATTAACATGTTTACATGTACATCGCTCCATTAGAACAACTTTAATTCTATATAGTCAGGTGTAGGAATCCCAGAGGCCCTTTGCTCTTTCCTTAGTTACTGTAAGTCTTATATTTTTTAAAACGAACTCATTTCTTTTCACTGAGTTCAGTCCAAAAGCCAAATTAACAGTACGTCTTTTAGTCCTGTTAAACTGGAGGTTACGTTGACCATGTGATGAACAACTGCTTGTAAATAGCCCAAGCCTGTTCCTTCCTAGCTGTGGAGCTTGTATCTTCCTTAATCTGCTCTGCCTATGTCAAGGATTGGACATCAGTCTGCCCCTACCATACAGGCACACATCGGTGTCTAAACACCAGATATGTTCATGTTTATGTTGCCTTCACTTAGGGCATTTCATTCCAAGGAAAAATCAGTCTCAGAGAGTTGTGTTTTTAAGTAATTGCTCCTTTGCCAGGACACTGTTTCTGGGCCAGGATACTATTTTTCCAGTCAATGATCAATTATTAACTATTATTAATTAATTAATAATTAATTAATTGATTAATGTTAATTTGGTATATCCAACACCCTTATAAAATCCCTCATGTGGAGACTTGCATTTAACATGACACTATGGAACAATAGACAGTTCAGCATACATAGAGATGTGGCCACTAAACATGTCTGCTTTGTATTTTTAATTTGAGTTCCTCATTTTAAATTACTATTCTGCAAAAGATACCATAAACTTCTTTGTTTTTAAAGTCAAGCAGTAGATTGGGTAACACTTGAAGATTTGTTGGGATTTGACTGGAGGAAAAAGAATGCTTCTGTTTTGATAATGAGTATATGATTTGCATGTGTGCTGTATAATTCACAGTACACATATGCATTCATCATGTTGTTCTTTCCAGGGTGATGAATTATGTCAGTTTATTGCATATGTCTGCATGTACCTCATCTCTTAATTAAAGCATTAATCACTAAAATTACTAAAGATACATAGTTTTACTGTACTTTTAAAATTTAACGTTGATCTTTGCATAGTAATACACATATTATTTCTAATTGGTAGACTATGCTGAGACATTTTAAATAAGGATTTCCATATTACGATTCTATCATATCAATTATTTTAAATATGCTTATCTTTATATATACTTAGAACATAGCTTTTAACCATTTTAAATCATTTTCATTTGAGATTAATTTTCCTAAATCACTAAAATTACCAGAGACATACATATGTGCATATATATGCATATTATGTGATCAACTTTAAAATTTAAAAGATTCTATGTATAGTCTCATTGTACTTTTAAAATTTGAAGCTGATCTTTTCATTGTCTGGTACTGTTTTCAGTTGGTAGACCATAATGTGATGTCTTAAGTGAAGATTCCATGTTATGTTCCAATCGCATTAATTTTAGGTGTTATCGTAATATATATTTGCCATATACTTTTAAAATTGTATCATTTGTTGTTTCCTTTATTTGGCATAATTGTATTTAAAGTTAATTTCCCAGCACCAAACATTAGTTCATTTGTAAGTAATGACCATTTGATAATTAAGAAATTCAGTTCTTTAGAAGTCTACTCTTTGGAAACAAAATTAAACATCATGATGCTTTGCAAGAAATATCTGCAATTAGAGTTGCAACATTTATTAAGAATTTGGTATTAAGAAGGATACATAATTAGTCTGCTGTATATTTGTCCATTTAACTTGCTAAGGGAAAGGGGTGTTGCATACTTCCTGTAGTGTCCATCACTATCTTTCTTGCTTCATGATTCTTTGACAAGATGGAGGCCTTGCATGCATTGCTTCCTTAAGCCACCCATTTCTCTGGTTTGGCTTACTCTCCTTCCTTGTTCCAAATGGTGATTGCCTGTCACATTTCTTCCTTACTTTAGTTTCCATCTGCAACATTACCTCATGCTCTGCAGGTTAACCTTGACTTGTATAGAGAACTGCTGACCCGTTCCCTTCTCCCTCTGGCACCCCACTTCTTGGTGTTCCTCTCCTGGTGGCCTCCACGTTCCACCTACTCAACACTGAATGAGTGGGCCCTCCCTTGTTATGTCTCAGACACATGGACCTGTCTATAGAACACTGCTTTGATGGTTTGTTATCCTCTTGCATCCTGTGCAGCTGCTTTGACTCTAATTTTTGATGGAAGGCTTGGGGACCTCAGGCTTACTCACCTAGACCACTGATGCAGCCCCTGGGAGGCTGAGCTATTTAGGAACAGAAGAGTGCTGGACTCTCATTCTTCCTTCCCTGCTTGTTTTATTTTGATTTTTTCCTGCATACTGCTCAAGATTGCTCTTCCAAAAGCTCAGCTCTAAAGAGGCATCTCCTGTCTCTGTGTTGCTTGTCTCAGTTCCACTCTCCTCTGCCCTGGGAGTCTCACCCACTTCGGCCATATCAATAGACTTTTACTTCATGGCTTCCTGTTTGTTCAGGCAGTGACAGGCACAGACAGAAGATCACAGGGTGAGAAGGAAATTCCCACCACTGTCCCCTCGCTGTTTCTCTTTGGGCCCCACAGCTCAAGATACATGTTTACCAAGTTATTCTTTACTCACTCAGGGAGTGGGTACCCATTCCTCCCATTGAAAGGACTCTCTGCTGTTGGCAGTCCAAAAGCATTACGTTACTGGATCACTTTTAAACCTCGGTTAATCATGGTTGTTCATTACCTGCAAAAATCCACAAGGCTTCTTATCCTGATGGCCTTCACAGTCTGACCCCTCCCATTCCAGCCATATCCCATGATGTTACTTTATGTACCTCCCAACTTCCAGCCAAACAAACACACACCCCCATACACATACACACACACAACGCATACTCTTTTAACTATCACACCCTGCCTCACACTGCCCTCTGGCATGCCCTTGGCTCTACATATTCCAAAGCCTGCATTGTCTATTTTTGCCTGTTATAGCTAACCTGCCTTTCTGCAAAATTATTCAAATGAGATTCATCTGAAGTCTAGGCTCTAACCAAGAAGCGTAGCATTTGGGGTTAAAGCTATATCAGCAGAATTTGGAAATTAACACAAATCTGTTGTTGGCCAATGTGTCACCACCATGTGAACATGATAAGAGAGTAGACCAGTTGGCTTCATTTTGCATGCTATTGCTCTGGCAGGGATTACCTGGAGTACTGCATCAGGAATTAAGAGACTTTTATAGGCACCTGGCTTCTGCTAGATCCTTTTCTCCTGGCCCACTAATAGGCCAAGTTGATTAGTTACAGTCAGACTAGTTCCTGTTGAGCCAAGGAGTCCCTATTTCTCTTGGCAGTTATGGGATCAGACCACTGACCAGCCATCAGGCAACCTCAGGCTGCGTATAAGTCAGATGATTGTTGACTACCTAGTTATATTACCTTATGGGAATATAAAGTAATTTAACCCCAATACAAAAGCTTATGTGTAAGGAATTATTAGGGACAATTTATTTACAAAAGAAGAAAGGGTATGGGAGGCACTTAAGTGTACCTTAGATTGTCACATAAATCCATCTATAAGACAGATTGTTTAAGACTATGATCAAAATCATCATGCCAATAAACTTGGTAGTTAGGCCTCAGAACTCATTTACTTGATATTGGCAAGAGTTGATTGATGGCTGCTTGACATGTGAGCTTACTTGACTTCTAGAGTACATTACCTTCTGAAAGTTCTCCCAACCTTGTTGGTCATTCCCTTTAAGTTTGTGAATGGCAGTGTTACCCTACCATTTACCTTGGACTCATTCTTATCTCCTTCCCTCACACTATACTTCTGGACTTCCTGAAAATCTTACTGATTCTACCCAAAAATTTGTATATTCGGTGTCAGCCATGGTGGTACATGCCTATAATTCCAGGACTTGGAAGATGGAGGCAGGAGGATCAGGAGTTCAGTCATCCTCACCTACTTAGCAAGTTCAAGGTCAACTTAGGCTATATTCGAACCTGTCTAAGTCACTCCCTCAACCAAAAAGAAAAAAAAAAAGTATATATCAGAATCCAGCTATTTTTTGTTGTTATTGTTGTTGTTGTTGTTGTCTTTTTGAGACAGGGTCTCTGTGTAGCCCCTGGAACTCACTATGTAGACCAGGCTGGCCTTGAACTCACAGAGATCCACCTGCCTCTGCCTCCTGAGTGCTGGGATTAAAGGTGTGTGCCCCCATGCCCAGCTAGAATCCAGATATTTCTACAATCTCTACTGCTATCTCTTAGCCTAGGCCACTGCCCTCTCTTACTGGGGTTACTGAAATGACTCCTGGCTGGTCTCCTTTCTTCCACTCTCACATTCCTACTCTGTTTCTCAATATAACATTCAGATCATCTAATAGATGTCAGATCATATTCCTCCTCTGCTAAAATGCTTGCAGTGGTTTCCTGGTGACCCAGAGTAGGAGCCAGTATCAGGCTTCATGCCCTGAACATTCTCCCCAGGCATGGATCTGACCGTGTTTCCTACTGTGCTAGTTTTGTTTCTATTGTTGTGATAACCACCATGATCAAAAGCAACTTGAAGAGGAAAGGGTTTATTTGGCTTACAGGTTACAGTCCATCATCGAGAGAATCCAAGGCTGGGACAAGGCAAGAACTGACCTTGGAGGAATGCTGCTTACTAGGTTTCTCCTCTGGCTTGCTCAGCTACCTTTATTTATATATATGATTTGTATATGTGTTTTGCCTGCATGTATGTAAGTGTACCTGTGTGTGTAATACCAAAAGATGCCAGAAGAGGACATCAGCTCCCTTGTAACTGGAGTTAAAGATGGTTGTTAGCCACCATATGGGTCCTGGGAACTGAACCCAGGTCCTCTCCAAGAGCAGCCAGTACTCTTAACCACTGAGCCATCTCTCCAGTCCCTCAGCTACCTTTCTTATATATCCCAGGCCTACTTACCTAGGCATGGCACCAACCCACAATGGACTGGGCCCTCTTACATTGATTAGCAATGAAGAAAATGTCACAGGCCAATCTAACAGGAAATGCCTCAGTTGTGCTTCCCTCTTTCCAGGTTTGTCAGGTTGACAGCTGAAGTTACCATGTCACAGGTGCCATGTTCCCCCTCACTCACTCAGTCATTCTGGTCTCTTTGCTGTCCCTAGAGTTAGGCATGTTCACTGTTGCCCAAGTCCTTTAAAGGGTTTATCCTTTTGGCATGAAACATCTTCCCCAAGAGTGTTTATGGGTCACTGTGAAAAGTCAGGTGCAATGTCACGTTCTTAGGCTCATTCCGACTCCTCTTCACAGCCTCCATCTTTCTTCCCTATTTGACGTTTCTCCATAATCCTTTTCATTCTCTGACATGATCTGCCTTGTTTGATTGGATTTTCCCAACTAGAATAAAAATTTCACAGTAGTAGGGACTTCCATCTGATTTGTTTCCTGCTGTCTTCCCGAGGCTGGAACAGTGCCTGGCAGATAATACACCCCTCATAAATGTCTGGGATAAAGGGAAAGGCTTACTTTTAACAAACACAATGTGTTTGTTAACATATAAATATCATGTACCAGGGGCTGGAGAGATGGCTCGGCAGTTAAGAATACTGGCTGTTCTTGCAGAAGACCCGGGTTCAAATCCCAGCACCCACATGGCAGCTAACAACTGTCCATAACTCCAGTCCCAGGGAATCTGACCGCCTCTTCTGTCCTCCGCAGGCATTGCACAACATGGTGCACTTACCTACATTCAGGCAATATACTCATACACATAAAATAAAAATAATAAATAAAATATTTTAAAAATATATATATATCATGTACCAATGTTAATGGCACAACTGGGTTGTTCCAGCATGTGATGTTCCCACAGTTTCTCAGAATTGGAAGGAATTTTACAGATCTAGTGTATATGCCACGCGAATAGTCAGCAGTCTTTGAATTTTGCATTTTGCAGACAGCAAAATAGGTTGGCCCTTTGCTCTTATGCTTTATCAGGAAGCCCACTGTAGTTTTTGAGGGAAATAATACCACTTGAAAAAAAATAACTATTGGTATTGGTTCATATACTGTTAGCAGGTTTGAAGATGATATTGTTATTAATCCATCAGATGCTTTACTGTGACACCTATCTTGACTATTACTGGCAAGTATCATAGCTTCAAAAGTCACTGTGCAAACACTCCAGATGTTACAAAGTAAAGGCAAAGATTGGTATCTCAGATCCAACTGGAAATATGTATGTGTCTTCCTGTGTCTATGTTGATTATTTATTATGCAAACTTAATCCATTGAGTTTTAAATGATGCATGGTATTGGCCATCTCTGCAGAAAAACTGAAAAATTCACTTTCTAAATAAAATACTATGCAATCTTATTATTTTCTAATTCCATTTGAACCCTCATTTAGTATGCTGTAATTACTACAAAGATTTATGGATTTATATCAAAAATAGAAATTTTGTTTTGCATGGGTCTAAAAGGGGGCTTGCTTGGGTCAGTGTCAGTGATGACTGTATGCTCAGATAATGCTTTCCAAAGAAAGGCTGGTGATCAAGTAATGATGGGAAATATTGCCTACTGTGTTAGAGTAATAAGGGCTTAAGAAGTTCTATATGAAGGAAATGCGTTTATCTTTGTTTAACCTTACAGTTCTTAAAGTTTATTTTACCAAAGATTTCTTTCAGCATCTGATTCCTGTATTATTCTTTGGAGTGCATTGGTGGGAACTCTGGAATGGAATACTGAAAGAAAGTAGTGATAAGCAAATCAGAGGTGGGCTGTGAATGGGGAAAGGACTGGCTGGGCCACCACTTCTGAACTATGTGGAAGGAGATGGTGCATCCGTTTGAGCATCTTAACTCACTATGCTTCTTGTAATTAAAAAGTTTGAACACTGAGCTGGAGATGACGCTCAGGGGTAAAGTGCCTGCCTTGAAAGCACAAAGCCCTGGGGTTTGATCCCAAACATTAAGTCAGCAAAGAGAAAAAGCCTAAATCACATTTCCTTAGATCAAAGAATTTAAAGTGAGATGATACACACCACAGCTAAGCAGTACACTGTGGTGACACTCAAACAAGAGTCCTACATGAGCAGCCCCCACTCAGTTCAGTGGACGTGAACATGGAGATAAAACTGGCCAAGAGTGGCCAGACCTTCTAATTCTTGTAACAGCACTTGAAATTCAGAGTTTTGTAGTTATTCTCCTACATCTCAAATTGAAATTAGTTCTCTTGTTCTGAAAAACTGGAGTTAAAACAAAATACATTGCAGAATTCCTCATCTCCTCTGACTATATGAGGAGGTGCTGCAGCAGCACCAAAGGGACCATGTGAGACTAGAATGTTCTCCTTTTGCTGCACACAGGAGACCCTGGGGGATGGAGAATTTCACGTCCATATTTTGACCATAGAAAATTTCCAAATAGGTGTAAATCTTTCTCTGAAAATCCTTAAAAACCACTTTACTTCATTGCCCTTCATCAAATAATGGTGATCATAATTTTCTGTTTGTAAGGCGTGGCTTCAGTTGACAAAGGACCAACATTGAAAAATGTGTCTGTTCTTTTCTCACTGATATAACAATGTACCTAACAAAAGAAACTGAACAAAAGAATGGTTGGTTTTAGCTCACAGTTTGAGGATGCAATCGGTCATGGTGGGGAAGTCGGGCAGCAGGAGTGTGAGGTGCCATTACATTTAGTCAGGAAACAGATCAAAGGCCTGAGCACACCCAGCTTCCTCTTTCATATTCAGTCAAGAATCTCAACCCAGGGAATGCCACCCACATAAACCTCAGTTATCCCAGTCTAGAAACTCCCTCCCAGATGTACCCAGAGCTTTGTCTCCTAGGGGATTCTAGAACCTGTCAAGTGGGCAGTACGAACCATCACAAAAAGTACATCAGTCCACTCCAAATTTATTGGTTTGCTAAGGGCTGTTGTGACAAAGTGTTCCGTGTCAGAGTGGGGACTCAACAACAGCAGCTTCCTTTCTCAGTTCTGGAGACTGTTATTCTGAGATCAAGGTCAGCAGGGCTGGATTCTCCCCAGGGCTGTACGAAAGGTCTCTCTGCATGCTCTGTCTGGGCTTAGAGATGAGCTTCATTTCCCCTTCCTCTATTTTTCTGTGTCCCAGTTTCCCCTCATGAAGGGCATGGATCTAAACTGAATTAAGGTTGTGGAAACTATGAAACTGTATATAAACTTACTGCCTTAAGCATTTTATTTTTCATTCTAAAGAAAAATTTTCCATTTTGACTCTTTTATAAGAAATAAGTCTAAGCATTTTGGTTTTCCATTTTTCTATAGTTTACTGGAGCTTCATGAAATCTATCATCACATGATTGACAGTAGGAAGTTTATAAATCTTTTTTGTTTCCCCATGCCCTTCTATTTAGTGGGAAAAATCAAAGTTTGTTACTCCAGTATGATATTTATAAAAAGGAATTCTGCGGTGAGGAGATAGAACAAGGCAGACATAATTTCCTAGCAGGTTTTTCAGAGAGAGGGATGTGTCAATGGAGACAGCTACTGACTGTTCAGTGTTCCCCCAGTCTGTTGGTCTGGATCCATAAGCCACTTGGTTATTCTGGCTCCTTATTAAGGATGTGTCTCATTATGATCTGCAATGCTATAACAAAGCGCTCAAGGCTGGCAAAATGGCTCACAGGTAAAGGCACCAAGTCTGACATTGGGAGTTCAGTGTCTGGAACCTATATGCTGGAGGGAAAGAACTTAATCCCACAGGTTGTCATCTGACCTTTTTCTACAAGTACATGCACACACATATAAATAAATAAATATAAATAAATAAATAAATAAATAAATAAATAAATAAATAAATAAATGTAAAAGAAAATATCAGAACCTAGTCATTCTATACATGAAAAAAAAAGTTTGACTTGGAACTCTGGAGATCAAGAACATCTGCATGACTCTCATTGCTCCTGTGGGGCCTTACAGCTGCATCATAACAAGGCAGGTGCATGACACCATGAGGGGCATATGTAAGAGGGAGTGAGCAGATGATGAGACAGGAAGTAGAGCCTTTCATAATACCCCTTTTGACAGGAATGAATCCATTCCTACCCCACCTAATCTACTTCCAGAAAACAGCATTTATCCTTTTTTAAGGATGGAATCCCATGACCTAATTATGCCCTACTTCTTAGAGACCACCACTTTTCAACGTTGCCTTACTGGCTGCTAAGCATATAACCTTTTAGGAGATGAGCCATACCTAAACCACAGGGCAGAGAAGATTCCAGCTAGGCACATTCATATCCATTCCCTTGTTGAGAAGTCAAAGATTATGGGGTCTGAATGTCTCTCTGATTGCATCCTGGAGCCTCATTCTTCCTCAGGCTAGGCAAGGATAGTCCAGTGTACTGTCTCATTACCAAATTAATGGGAAGTCACTGGAGGCTAGGGTAGTGTCTTCACTTATTCATCAGGTATGTACTGAGCACCTTCTGTATTCACCAGTCTGTCTACCAGGAATATAGCAACAAGCAAGTGTGGACCCTGCCCATCAGGAGCTCATGCAATAGGAAAGACAGAAAGTAAAGGAACAACTGAATAAACACACTCTCAAATCATGGCAGAGAGATCAGGAAAAGGCTATCTGATGTGCTGTGACAAAGCAAGCTTCAGTAAGTGTTTAATTTGAATTTCATTCTGCCATATTGAAATTGATCTCTCTACTTTTCAACTTCACACTGCAGCTTTGAAAACTTGGGATGGGTGCCAGTGCCTTAAGTGTACGGCCACTTTGTACATATAGATGTTTAGCCATGAGCCACTTGATATTTGAGATTTGGGCTGTAGGACAATAGCTCTAGTGTAAAGTTTAGTGTGTAGCTATTGTTGTGAATGCAGCATGTCTAGCTTCCTATATCCCTAGACAGCTGAGCACCTTACCTGTCCTCTTATTCTTTATTATACTTTCATATGTATTCATTAGTCAGTCAGCAGAAGGGTACATTCGTGACTCTATTCCCACCTGTATCCTTTAGAGCCTGACCACATCATAATACACGAATGATTCACTTCCACCACTAAACTATTTGTAAATACTCAAATATTTCATTTGTTATCAGCACCCAGCTAGAACTCTATAAATAATAAGTAAATTTATTATTGTGCTCCATTAAACACCCACTCTGTGATAAGTACTAAACTTAAAAAAAAAAACAGAACACTGGCCAGAATGAGCTCATTGTATCTTCTTTTAAATTTGCTTAAGAATTTGTTTAATGTCTCAAACAAGCAAACATCAACAAAAAATCCTGTACATTTTTGTACCATGTTTGGACATTAGAGGTTTTGTTTTTAAGGTTTATTAAGAACTTGGGCACCTTTTCCTTTTTTCTCTTTTCATGTGCATGATGCATATGCGTGTGTAGGTGCATGTATGTGGAGGTTGGAGGTTGGCGTTGGGAGCCAACCTTGATTGCTCTGCCACCTTATTCATTGCAACAGATTCTCACAGTCAAACCTAGAGCTCACCAATATGGCTAGTCTCACTGGCCAGCTTGCTCTTGGGGTCCCCTATCTTGCCTTCCTGAGGCTGGAATTATAGGCAGCCATGGCCACCTGACATTTTATGGGGATTCTGGAGTTCCAAACTACCAAGGTTCAAAATGAAATGAAGGAGGAAAAACAGTAGTTCAATGAAGATGGAAAAAAGAAGCATCTGGAACATTAAGGATATGTCTTGTCCTTGTCTTCTCTGTTAAACTAGATTCAAAAATAAGGAATTAATCCTAAGAGGAGTTAAATTTAGAATACTGAGTACATTTAGGCCATTTTCCCTGTTTAAAACCTAACTTATTTGCTCTGAGTCTTTTGCTGAGGGCTTCTGACTTCTGGAGGACTGTGTGCTTTTATTAACATTTCATCTGTGTCAGATAGAAACAAACAAAACCAAAATTATCTGTCACCTGCCCAACATACATAAATATGTGTTTGCACATATGCATATCCACATATGCCTGGAAGCTTTGTGAAGGGAAAACAAGACATTACTGAAAGTCAGAAACATTTTCTACCAGGAGTTTTTAATGGAAGGTATTTAAATAGCAAAAATATTTCCAATTGTTATGTAGCAATTATACATGTTTTTAAATAAAAATGTATTTCCCCAGCTTGATGGGTGACAGTGTTTGGAAAATCCCTGTTTAGTGTTTGCTCTAAACAAAAAAGTTCTCAGAATATTGTGACCAATTTTGGTCTTTCAGGTGGTTCTTAAGTATATATTTTTTTTTAATTTTGTAAAATTGTATACATATGAGTATTATGCCTGCACATGTGTCGTGCAGTGCCCTTGGGGGACGGAAGAGGGCGTCGGACCCCTGGAACTGGAGTTACAGATGTGCAGTACCCCTGGAGGATGGAAGAGTGCATCGGACCCCCTGGAACTGGAGTTACAGATATGCAGTGCCCCCAGAGGATGGAAGAGGGTGTCAGACTCCCTGGAATTGGAGTTATAGATGGTTGTTGGCCACCACGTGGGTACAGGGATTCAAACCTAGTCTTCTGCAACCAGTGAGTGGAGCCATCTCTCCAGCCCCTTTAATATTCATAGTAGTAGTAGTAGTAGTAATATTGTGTGTATGTGTGTGCATGTGTGTGTGTGTGTGTGTGTGTGTGTATGTATAATGTGTGTGCAGACATGGGCATGTCACAGCATACTTATAGAGGTTAGAAGACGACTTTGTAGAGTTGATTCTCTCCTTCCACCTCTGACAACCAAACTTCAGTCTCCAGCTACTCTACCCACTAGGCCATCTTTTGCTGAGTACATTTATTTTTAAAGCATTTATATGCAGTTACTGGAGTTGTCCAGAAATGAGGCAGCTGTTACACAGCCTCAGTTGGTCAAGGTTTTCATATTTACTCCATGCTATTTCATAAGAAGTCTTTTGAAAGTTATGTTTCTAAGTTATGTTTTTCCTCTTCCTTTCATTGATAAAGTTGGCTACCTCTATTTCCTTAGAAAGATTTGTGAGTTCCATCATTAAAATTAAGCAGGGAATTTAATAAAAACAAATCAGAGACATATAGACTTTGTATAGATAGCCAAGAGTGTTCATATCTATAATTTTTTTTTAGTGAGATTTAAGATACTCAGTGTTGAACCCTGTCTGTTCAGTAGATAAAAACTGGGGAAGTGAGTTTATGCTTATCACAGGAATTGTTTTAATTTAGTAAACATTTAATGATACATAACTGCTACCTACCACTTTGACAGAAGAATTCTTTATATCAGAATGTTATTCTTAATAATTACTAGCAACTAAGATTTGATTCCCTTTCAGTTCCTATTGTGTAAGCTTGGAAAATCAGAAAATCAATCTCTCTCTCTCTCTCTCTCTCTCTCTCTCTCTCTGTGTGTGTGTGTGTGTGTGTGTGTGTGTGTGTATGCGTGTGTGTGTGTATGTGTAAAATTAGTATAATTTGGATTCCTATGAAGATGAGTAAGTTCAATTATATATAGTGCCTAGCTCACAATACACATTTGGTATAAGGTACCAGAGTTATTTGAGGTGAAGACTCTCCATAAGTAAACCAGTGTGTGCCAAGTTCAGGAAAGTGGGCATTTATTACAATGAGATAGTCTCACAGGCATTGATGGGTCTTAGCTTGTGACTTTGGTAAAACTCTCTGCTATGGCACAGCCCCCTGTGTTCATATGAGACTTGTAGACAACAGAAGTGGGCACTCTAATAAAATGTCTCCTCGTCCAACAGCCCATAAGGACTTTGTCCCACGTGGACTTTTAATTTCTATTTTCATTTTTCTTTTCTTCCCTGCCCACCTCGTACAACAACTGCTCCCCAGTACAACCACACAGTGAACGGAGACTTAGTGATTTCACTTTCCCTTATCTTAGATACTTGAAAAATAAGATTTCTTTTTTCAGTTTTGGTCTTCTTTTCCTTAAATCTGATAGCAATGAATTAACTGTGGCTACATTAACATTCAGAATTATTTCAAAGTAGAAAGACTTTTACTAGATCCATCTAACCTCTGATTTGAGGATCTGTTTTTGAAAAACATCATCAACCACAGACTTGTGAAGTTTGCAAAGACTGCCAACAGACTCAAATATGTTAAAGGCTGCAATCTCCTGAAAGCGGTTGATTTTCCTGTTGCCCCTCCTATCAACTTTAACCTCCAACCTTCTCCAGCATGTATCACTACAAATAAAACTGCTGAGGTTTGACAGGAGGATATAAAGTCACTAGGCCATTGCATAGACATGGCCACAGGATTTTTCTCAGCCTGAAACAAATGTTCTGAGTTGGGCTTTTCCAGAGGAAGTCGTAAACACTCACTCATATCACTTTAGTTTTAATAATTATTGGTCCAAAAAAAATCCAGAAGTATACACGTTAAATGATGTTTGACAACTGTAATTTAGTCATTTTGTTATTGGTTGTCTTTGACCATTAACTTGGATTTCTGTTCTTAATTTTAATGTATACGATTTCAAGCAAGCAACATATGATACCGATATAAACATGACGTTGTATACAGCATTATAAATGAATTTTAGTTTGTGATTAAGACAAACCAGATGACAAAAAGCCAACTATGTGTTTGTATTGCTCTACTCACTTAAAAACAATCCCCGCACAGGGCTCACCTGCAGAGCCTCTGTCATTTACCACAGGGTGGGTATGTGGTGTAGAGCACTGCGGCTTGCCAGAGGCCCTGAAGTTTCAGTTACTTGTAGATTCTCAAATAATTCAGCTGCCTGGGGAAATTGTTCATTCTGCACTAGGCAGATGCTGTCTTGTGAAGTCTTTAGAATCCCTTTTTCTGAACTCGATTCTTCCTCTGTTACTAGATCCGAACATAATACCAGTATTAGGCATCCAGGGATGACCATGTGTCCTGCCTGTGCTGGGTACAGTGGGAATACAGGGCAGGGGCGGGGGAGGTGCTTGAACTCTGCCTACAGCAGCAGGGGCCGTGTTCTAATGTTTGGCCAACTGAAAAAAATCTCTTACCATTTCAACATCACGCATCACCAGTTTCAAACATGTTAAGACTAACAGTGATACTATAAAATGGGCCCAGCCTTGGACTCAGGTTGTAAACAGAAGATAGGGACCTACAGACTTATTAAGAAAAAGTCATGGAGGCCCAGCTCTGGGGCTACTGGGGTGGACAACTTAAAAGTTTAAAAAAGAGGCTAGAGAGATGGCTCAGCGGTTAGGAACACTGGTTGTTCTTGCAGAAGACCCGGGTTAGAATCCCAACACCCAAATAACAGCTAACAACTGTCTGTAACTCCAGTTCCAGGGGATCCGACAGCCTATTCTGACCTCCGCGGGCATTGCATGACACGAGTGCACTTACCTACATGCAGTACACATACACACATAAAATAAAAATAAATAAAATTCTTTTTAAAAAGTTAAAAAAAAATCAGACAAGATGAGAAAGCATCAGACCTTTTGCTAATTAAACAATATCCAAATTTCTATTTTCATTTTCTAGATTTGCTCCCTGTGACATTAGAATAAGCTTTATAAAATCATGTGGTACAAAATAAGAGAAACCTATGATTGACTGAGGTATTTTAAACTTTAGGTCAATGTCGACAAGATGACTTTTTACACTTAATGCACTGTCCTTGTAATGCTTTTATCAAGAAACTTCTTTCCTGTGCTCTTACTGATAAAAGCACACACACACACATATTACTAATAGATTTAACATAGGTAGATATGGTTGTAATGACTTCAGCTCATCCTTTAATGCCAAAAGAAAGCTTGAGTGTCCCTAAAAACAGTGTTCTTCAAGTTGCACCCAGCACCACCCTGGTAAGGGTCTAAAGTTAGTTTGATTGCCAGCCCTCTTTTCATTCTTTTGCATGTAGCAGTTCAATGTCAGTAGAAAGTGTGCATATATACAGAGTCGGGGAAGAGGGGGAATGCTCTTCTAAAGAAGAGGTAACAATGAAAACTAAGAGCCTAATACAAAGCTCAAGGCAAGAAGGTAAGTTCAGGTTGAATGCCTCTTGTCCCAGATGCTTGACACCAACAGTATTAATGATGTTTGTTGTTGTTGTTTGTTTTTAGAGTTTGGATTTTTAAATTTTAATTTATTATTTTTATTTTATGTGTATGAGTGTGTTGCCTGCATGTATGTAAGTGCACCCATGTCATGCAGTGCCCCCGGAGGACAGAAGAGGGCACAAGATCCCCTGGAACTGGAGTTACAGACAGTTGTTAGTTGCTCTGGGTG
>NW_008360323.1:3015930-3105661 GCF_000622305.1 Nannospalax galili | reverse complement strand
ATTTTAATTTATTATTTTTATTTTATGTGTATGAGTGTGTTGCCTGCATGTATGTAAGTGCACCCATGTCATGCAGTGCCCCCGGAGGTCAGAGAAGACATCAGAGTCCCCTAGAACTGCAGTTACAGACAGTTGTTAGCTGCCATGTGAGCGCTGGGAATTGAACCTGGATCATCTGCAAGAGCAGTCAGTACTCCTAAGCCCCCCCCCTTTTTTCTTTTTCTGAGACAGAGTCTCCCTGTAGCCACAGCTGGCCTGCGACTCTCTATAGAGATCAGACTGGCCTGGATCTCACAGAGATATGCCTGCCTCTGCCTCCTGAGTGCTGAGACTAAAGGCATGTGCCACAACACCCAACCAGATTTTAGAATTTTTTATTAGATTTTCCCAGCTGAACTAACCCAATCTAATCAGATCCAAAGTCTGAAATTCATGCTGATTCTCAAGTTTTTTATTTCAGAGCTTGAATCAGGGATGGTCAATCTGTGTTTCTATTCCAGCTTGGAAATATAAGCAATAGATCTTCTTGTGTTGATCCTCTTAGTCTTCTCTGATCCTTCATGAAGCAGTAAAATTATATCCCAACTAGAAGTAGAATCAAGCAATAGAAAATTTGTGGCTCAGAGAAAAAGTCTTTAGGAAAAAAAATTGAGAATTGATTTTCTGGAGCTTTGAAGTGTCCAAAGAAATGGTTCCTTCAAAAGGGAGGTGTGTGTATCAGAAATCACTGTGTGGGTGGCTCTTGGCTACATTTGGCTTTGCTTGGAATTGGATATTTACACCTATCTTTTGGATAGAGTATCCATTTGCTCAGTAAAGAAGATTCTGCTACTGGCCCTTCTACAGTAGTTTTCTTGGGGTCAGATTTGCTGAACATTCCCTATGCTGAGCTGTGATCATTTCTTGTCATGTTACTGACTGGTTAAAAACAAGGGCCCCCCCTTCAAGAGACAGAAGTGCTCCCTTTTTGCTTTCCTTCACCCTCTCCTAACAACCCTGGCATCACTTCCACCCTAGCTGGTGCTCAGCACTGGTGGTCTGTCTCTGTCCCCGCCTCACTTAAATGCCACGATGTTCTGCCCAGTTGCAGAACCCTCACATTTTGTTCTGGTATTTTAATTGAATCATTTTTTCTTTAAGATTTTCTTTTCTACCTTTTTTATCCATTGTTAGATGGTCTACAAAGAATGCACATTGCTATTTTTCTGGTTGGGTCATCAAACCATGAGAAAATGGAGACAGGAACACCTGGGGGCCCTGCCTGTGCTGATGGTCCTCAGACTGAAGGATCAAAGGTTCTCAAGAAGTTGCCCTTGACCCAGACCTGGAGGCACAATTTCCTACCCTGCCTTTCCCTTTACTTCCTCACCTTATATAAGGGTGGGAAAGTGAATCTGCAGGTATAGTACTCTCCACAATAAGATTTACTTGCATTTATATGACTAAGATTCTGATACCCCTAAACACAGACTGCCTAACTTTTATTTATACAGAATAACTTTTCTTGTTGCACTAATTGGTGTTAAATACAATTTTTAATTGTTCAATAACTCAAAATACTCCTCACTCTAGAATTTTTTTTATATTACAAAATGTAATCATTGAGGCTACATCTGTCCACATCAACCCTCAGATGTTGTATCTGTAGACGCTCTCCTCCACAAACTAACTGAAAAAAAGCAGTCCATTTTGAAGTGAATTTTAAAGTATTTCCCCTATTTTTATTTTATGTGTATGAGTGTCTTGCCTGTATGTATGTGAGTGCACCTGTGTCGTGCAATGCCGTGGAGGTCAGAAGAGGGCTCAGATTCCCCTGGAACTGTAGTTAAGGATGGTTTGTAGCCACTATGTGGGTGCTAGGAATCGAACCCGGGTCCTCTGCAAGAGCAGTCAGTGCTCTTAACCGCTGAGCCATCTCTCCAGCCTGAAGTGACTTTAACTTGCTGAATATTGGTGGCCAGTGGGAAAGATGAATTAAAAAAATCACAGAGCTGGCCAGGTAGCAGGGGAGGGAGGGAAAGCTTTCTGGTATGGGCTGCTGAGAGGTGAGAGCTCTGGAAAAGCAGTCTGCTAAGTCATCCCAAGCTAATGCAAATTAACAGTTGTTTTCTTTCAGAACTGTATGACTGAATAAACATTTACCATTTGTTTCGTTTCTACTCATCTCTTAAAACAGTTGCTACAGGTCTTAATAGTAAGACTCAAAACATATAATGTATTAGCCTTGGCACATCAAAATATTGTTCATCTTCCAAACTTGAGATATTCCAGTTTGGCTTCTCTTTGAGTTTATAATGTTCTGAGGGTATGTATCTAAAAATGCATCTTACTAATCTCCTGGAATTGATTTAAGTTTTTTTTAAGTCCCTGTGACTTGTCACTCTTCCCCACTTCAACATAATCTGTCACTTGTGAGATTGATGAGCATTGTTGTACATTTCAATCTTAGAGGGCCCCCAATAAGAAATCTGAACCACAGCCTAGTTATTTGGAAGAGGGGCCTATGATATTTGTGCAAATTAATAATGAGGTTAAAGATGGAATTTGAGCCTTTGCTGAGAAAGTGGTGCTCCTTGTTTTTGTGCAAGTCTTTCTCATGTTTCCCAGGACCACCTTTTCTCATAGCACCAGTGTGGCAACAGCCAGGGGTAAAGAATTTCAGCAAGTGAACAACAGTATCAAGTAAATTCATGTTAGGAGCTCTCCTGAAAGGTTTATTCCAATCCAATCGTTAACATTCCTGGAGCTGGCGTCTGCCAAGTGCTCAGCACTTAGTTCACATGCTTCCAATTTAGCATGACAAAGTTGCTCCCACTTTGCAAATGGGAAACCTGGAGCCCCAAATGGAGCCTCCACAGTGAACTGCAGCCCTGGGATGAGATCCTAGAGATACAGTATAAAGGATTATCTAGGATCATGTGGATGGTTTGCGGTTGCCTTTGTATGGCTGTTGGGTTAGATCATTCTTGGCAAGTTTGGTGAATTAGTATCCTATTCCTGAGACCCATTTCAATACCTAGTTTGGAACTCTTCCACTCCTTGAAAACTTCCATTGAAATTTTTATCAATGGTATTTGCATAGACAAAATGGAATCAAACTATTGACATCTACTTTTAAAAAAAAAACAAAAACAAAAACAAAGCAAATTTATGTGAATGGTTTGTCAATGGAGATAATTTATCCAAAGGCACCTGTCTTCTCTAAGGACTGTGCCTGAAAAGATTTTTAGGGGGAGCACTGTGATTTTTTTGTCTTTAAAATAAAGCTGTTTTTGAGGTAGGAGAGAAGCTTAGTTTTTGAAATGGTGCAATGAATAACAAAGGCCTCTTTTCACCCCCCCAAAAAGGGACTGAAAAGGACATTTGTTAGACTCTTAGGAAGAATTGTGCTGTTAACATAAAAGTCTAGATATAAGAAAAAGGGGAATTGGAGGAAGAGGAGAAGCAGGTAATACTGGAGAGATGCTGGCCCCAAGGGCAGCCTGTTTCACAAAGATGGTCACATTCGGATTTGGGTTCAAAACTCATCCATGTTCATAGTGACTAGAACAGCTGACTGATAAAATTCAGGAGAGCATTCTGTCATTGACCTAGACCCATCCGTCCCCATATCCACTCACCCCTAGAGTGGCCTTTCAGTATAGTCTGGCACACTAGTACCCAGTAACCAGTCCTAGTGAAGGTGAGGTGGTTTGTATTTCTGGATTGTCATTGATTTGGAGATGGGAAGCATACTGTCACATCTCCCCTGTCCTTCAGTGGATGTGGTTCTTGAGTGTGGTCAGAACTGTGCTGTGGCTGAAAAGAGTCTTTAATATTAAAATGCTGAACAAGATTGCTTATGAGCTGGGAAAGACCTCCTTGGGCAGATCATTTCTGTCCAAAATGGAACTTTCCTGAAAGCTCCATTCTTAACAAAAATACTAGTTGCTGGTCTCTTTCTTTTTAAAAAAAAAAGATAAAAGGGTGGGGGACTTACAGAGTCCATAACACCACAGTTATCAAATCTGTTTATCTCTCTAGCATGTCAAAGTTCAAGTGCCGTGTTTTGTGTCTACAGTCCTCATGATAGTTGGAAGGCTAGTCTTATTTTTTATTTATTTCTGTTTGTTTGTTTGTTTTTGAGACAGAGTCTTCCTGTAGCCCCAACTGGCCTAGAACTTACTATGTAGAGCAGGCTGGCCTCAATCTCAGAGATCTGCCTCTTTAGTGCTGGGATTAAAGGTATGCGCCATTAGGCCCAGCTGAAAAGACTATTTTTAAAAAAGCAATTACATAATTATTTTAAAGAACCCAAAAGCCAGGATAAAGACTCTTAGAAACTGGGGGTCCATGGTACAGTTAGAGCACCCAAAGTCTAACTGTAAAATTCTCTCCTAATTATTGGTGATGATCAATTAAGCACAAAGTTGAAAGCCTTGAAAGAATTTCAGAATTATTTTTCTTTGATTTTTTTTTCTGCCAAAAAAAAGGCCCACCCCATCATTTTCTATTTTAGCAGTTTCCACAACTTAAACATTAAATTCTTATTGTTTGATTTCTGTTATATTAGTAGTGTGTGTTTTGCAATTCTAATCTTCACGTTTTTCTTTCTTTATCACTGAAGTAGGCCTTTGAAGCTGGGAAATTTTTCATAGCAATATTGACAGTGTTCACATTTGCATGATGACAGCCAAGGAATGGAGCAGTAATTTTTGAAATTGCAGAAGTATTTAGAACACTGATAAAAGCTGAAATATATTTTTGATGGATTGAAGTTAAGCATACATGATTTTTCCTGCTGTCAAAAGGCTCTGAATTTAGTGAATATTTGCCTGCTGTGAGAATGCAAGATTAACATCACAACCGTCACCCGGGCACCCAAACCCTGCAATTTAATAGCTTTTTAGGTTCTTTCCTTTTTCTAAACAGCAATTAATCTCATTTTAGTACAATTTTCTCGTTTCTGAAGTCGCTCATTGAATCGCTGTTTTGTTCATATTTGGCTTCAGCTCCTCTGCATAGTCATTAAAGTCCCAATTAATGTCACCTTTAGCTGAAGAGTACTCATTTTTATTGAGAAAATGACAGTTGCTGCCATGAGTAGTGCAGTGTAATATACATTAATTGCCCTGTAACACTGGTAATTACGAGTTTTTCAAGCCTCTCAGTAAACTGTCATGCCTAGACAAGACTGTGCTAAAATAGATTACTCATTAGGGAGACCTGGCCTATTTTCTGGTGGGTTCTTAGCGTTGGTTTAAAAAAAAAGTCTTGAGCTTGAACAAATAGTTGCCAAGAGCAATTTCCTCCAACAATATTCTTGTGTTGGGTTTTTCAGCCATCGCTTAAGGTTGTGGTCAGCAAACAGAGTGCAGCGAACGCTACAGATGTTGAGTCTGGAGCATCTATTTCTGTGGATCACATTGCAGACCTGAGGATGCTCCGTTCAGACTGAACGGCGTGTAACTGAAGAGTGCTTCTAGGGGGTGTTGGGTTAACACAGGCTCATTCCCTGGGATGGGGCGAGAACCTGCAAGCCACACTTGCCAGATTCATATCACCACTGTGCTGAGGGCACCAAGGAGAAGCCTTGATGACCCCGGTGAGCAGATCCCTGTGAACACTGGAGTAGGTACACAACTCTGACCTCCAGCATGACAGCCTGTGTGCATATGTGCATGTGCATGCATGTGTGCATGTGTGTGTGTGACTGCGATTTTGCTTGTTTTGAAAGAGGAAATCCTTTGAAGACAACTGTAGTAATCTTACATGTGAACCTACCAAATTTGTCATACATAGTTGCTGACTAGTGGGTTTGGCCAATTTTTTCCCAAAGCCAGGTCCTAATTTGAGTGTGGATATCATTTTTCTACTCCCCACTTCTGCTGTACTTCATAGGCTGCTGTCTTCGCACACAGCAGTGGACATGAAGCCTGTGGTTGCTCAATTGACAAAAGGGACCCTTTCTCATATCCATGCCTAAAGCAGGTGTTCCAACAGTCTGCTCTCGCTCTCTCTCTCTAAATGAATTTTGTCACAGCCTTTCAGATCTCCTTGTGGTGATGAGTTAATGAAAGTAGATAGTACAGTTTGTGCTGACCAGGTAGCAAGTGCCAGATCACAGCTGAGGATAGCTTAAAAAAAATAAATAAAATATAGCATCATATCACCGCTTCACCCATTACACAGCATTAATAGTGAGAGACCTCGGTGTGTTTATCTGTTTGTATTGGTGTGCATTTATCGAATTGTTTATGACAAGACTAATTGGGGTAATTGTAGACACTGAAATTACCTGTCAGCTATATGTAACCACACTCCCTTTCTTTCTGACAAATGATGACAACTGAGGGACCCCGTAGCATTACTCATGATGGCTTTTCGAGTGGTAATAAGGACAATAGGGGCCCTGGCTAATTTGACATGGACAGCCTTCACAACAAGAAGCCAGCTAAATGACTTGTCAGGAGGGGAGAGAAGTCAGAAAAGTAATGGAGTCCCCCATGGCGCTCTGACAGGGAGATGAGGCAATTTCAACGGAAAGTGAAAAGGCTTCAGTTTGTCAAGTATTTAGAACAATCAGAGAACAGCTAGAGGCTGGAACCTGACAATGAATTTGTGAACCATGCTAGCAGTTTCATATAGGTCAGTTACTTCATGATAGCTGTGTGGTACCTGGGGTTCTGTTCTCACCATGTGTCTCACATCTAGCCACTAGAGTTTTGTCACCTTGCATTTTTGCTCCGTTTTACATAGGGGCTAATGGTTAAGGTGATCGAGGCCTTGGTGTGGAGAGAGGGTATGACTTGCAGTCCTGAGCGTGTTGAAGAATAAGGAAAAATGTAGCCATATAATGCAATGACAGCAGCTCTTACCCAGCATAGTGTTAACTCTTTTTCTCTTTTGTTTGCTTTTGTTGTGTTTTGGTGTTTGAGACAGGATATCACTGTGTAGCCCAGACTGGCCTCAAACTCACTGTCCTTCTGCCTCAGTTTCTTGAGTTTTGTGTTGTGTACACTACTACACCGTGCTAGGATGGTGTTAACTCTTGACTGAGGATGTGTATCCACTGGGCTTGAGCCCCATGCTCTTGAGCCCTAGGAAGCTCCTTTTTCATATGTAGTAATCTTACATGTGAACTTACCAAAACTGTACCATGGACCCCCAGTGTCTAACTGTCTCCAGGTTAAGACTTCCATAAGCCTTGCCCTTGATTATATGAAGCAATGGCATAATAATCCCAAAGCAAGCTAGAAAACTGGTGATTAAATATTAAAACCTCCTTCCCTCATACCCTACACCCTCCAAAACTTTAAGCAACTAAATTTGACGTGTAATATGTGGCTAACATGTTAGGTAGTGTATCGATAACTTCACAATAACGTCTTGAATTTCCGGTTTTGTATTATTAGGTCAACCTATACTTTGTAGAAGAGCAAGTTTGAGTTTCCAACCTTTGCAAGGTACTTTATTTGGGTGAGGCATCTGTCTGCCTCAGTTTCTTTCTCCACATAATAAAGAAAGAAAAATTGGGGAAATGTGTGTAAAACCTGAGTGAAGAATCTCAATGCATACACAGCGTGGGATGAGTTTATACAAGCAATATGCGTGATCGACTCAGAGCCATCTTTTGTCCTTCTGCCCCCCCTGCCCCATATCTTCATAAAGCCCACAGTGCCTTTACATAAGGAATATATTGTCTTTGTGGTCAATAGGCTTTTTTCCTTGTGAAAAATTCAAGTATTTAAACTCAGAGTCTTGGAACAGCTAGAGAGATGGCTCAACAGTAAGAATGCTTACTGCTCTTCTAGAGGGACCAAGTTCAGAGCACCCACATCCAGCAGCTCAAAATCATTTGTAACTCCAGCTCCAGTGCATCTGGACACCCTCTTCTAGCCTCTGGGGTCCCTTGCATATACATGGTATTCATACACACACTCATACACATGACTTATTTTTAATTTTCTAACTGTAGAACCGTCTGTATTTTTTTTTTATTTTATGTGTGTGTCTTGCCTGCATGTGTGCACTTACACCTGTGTGAGCAGTACCTGCAGAGGCCAGAGAAGGCATCGTATCTTCAGGAACTAGAGTTCCAGATGGTTTTAGCCATCATGTGGGTGCTGGAAACTGAACCTTGGTCTTCTGCAACAACAGCCAGTGCTCCTAACCACTAAGTCATCTCTCCAGCCCAACTGCCAAATCTTAATGCTATCTAAAGAAGGAAATGTATATTCAGTGTACTTTCTAATTCTATGCTATGTGTAAGTTTTTACCTTCCCAGGGAACCAAGTTGCTTTCAAATATTGTGCACTATATTAGTATATCTTTTAAATTTCTCAATATACCTTAAATTAAATTTCTTAATGTACCTTAAAAACATAACAGTTTCACAAGTATTCTAAAAATCTAACTGAAGAAATTACCTATTGCCTAGTTCAGAGAGGTTAGAAACCTATTCCAAGAAAATTATCCTATGTTCTTTGTTTGAGTTTTTATTTGGACATAAGAGAAGATGAAGTAGGAATTGTTCTTCAGCCCAGTAAAGGCAATTAATTGCCCACACACCCATTTCCTTTGAGTGGAGTCAGAGTGGCCAAGGGATCTCAGGATTGCCAAGAACAACATGGGCACTCCATCACATGAAACCCAGCATGGGGTGCAGGCCCAGCAGTAGGCTGAAGACCAGGGTGAAAGCCCAGCAGTGGGCTCAGGGCCTCAACCAGTGGGTATGGGCCCAGCAGTGGGCTCAGGGCTTTGAGCAGCAGGGTATGGGCACACCCTACAAGTGCTTGTACCCACACAAAGGAGAATTTGGCTTCAGATATACAGGCTGTGGTCTGCATGTATATCCTTTTCTTCTCCAAGTGCAATCTCCTTTGTGAACTATTAGGTCATTTAGCTCCATGCCTGGGATGGGCCTCCCCTATGAGCCTTATTTTTGAGATAGTCTTTATGAGCCCCATAAACATTTGCTCAGGGAATTTTTTTTCTCTTTTAGAAGAGTTTGTTTCTTTAAAAATATATCATTTTAAAATAAACTTTTCTTTTTATGATAACATACTTAATTATAAAAATTCATGAACTGAGGTAAACAGAAGGGAACATAAAATCATAATACTGTCAATTCACATGTTTTACCACTATTAACAGTTTCAACAAAACCTTAAATAAGATAATGCTATATATACTATTGAATATTTGTTTTTTTACCTCAGAATATAATGAGGAGGTTTTTCATATCAGTAAAGGTGGATCATACCCATTCTAATGGTCTCCTTATGCTTCCATTATGTGGACTTTAATCTCAGTAATCACCTGTAGTGGGTATTCTGGAAGTCAACATAAACAGCACTGTGACAGGCATCCTTAGCTTCAGTCAGCATTCATGTGGTGCTGAGGACCTAACTGCTCTCTTGCATGTGCTAGTCAAACACGCTACTCCTGAGCTGCATCCTCATCCTAAGTCCACATTTCTGTCTCTGTCTTCCAAAATCTGTTGTCACAAATAGAGAAAACTGTAGTGCCTGCATTTTCTGTACCATGATGTGAGTTTTAATGATAATTCTGTTTCTCCCTTTTAATATTCAATTAAAAGAACTGTTTTCATGACACTCAGCACTCAGTTATCCAGTTGTCTGTTAACATATACACAAGTGTAAACAAAGTAGCTTGTACATATGCATTTGTTTGCTATTCTCTAGTCTTCAGGATTCCTGATTCATCTCTAAAGTTAATTTATAGACGGGCTGGAGAAATGGCTCAGTGGTTAAGAGCACTGATTGCTCTTGCAGAGGACCCGGGTTCAATTCCCAGCACCCACATGGCAGCTACAAACCGTTCTTAACTCCAGTTCCAGGGGAATCCGAAGCCCTCTTCTGACCTCCACAGTATTGCACGACACAGGTGCACTCACATACAAGCAGGCGATACACTCATACTCATAAAATAAAAATAACAAAATATTTTTTTTTAATTTATAGACAAAGATAA
Source organism: Nannospalax galili (assembly GCF_000622305.1). Classification (NCBI taxonomy): domain Eukaryota; kingdom Metazoa; phylum Chordata; class Mammalia; order Rodentia; family Spalacidae; genus Nannospalax; species Nannospalax galili. The sequence goes on along the minus strand of NW_008360323.1, from coordinate 3,095,686 downwards.
TGTGTTGTGTTATATAAAAGCATGCATTTGCCTGTGCAGTGTTTTAAGTGGTTTTGTTTCAAGCCTTTCTCTCCACCTGAAGCCTGCATCAGCATCTGGAAAAGCTTTTTCTTTTTCATATATAAGCTCCCAGTAAATGTTAGTTGTTGTTATTACTAATGCTTCGTTTATTTTGGTTTGGGTTTTTGGTTTGGGGTTTTTAAGTTATTTTTTATTCTATGTGTATATAAGTGCAACCGTGCCATGCAATGCCCACAGAGGTCAGAAGAAGGTGTTGGATTCCCCTGGAACTGGAGTTACAGACAGTTGTTAGCTGCCATGTGATTGCTGGGAATCAAACCCAGGTCCTCTGCAAGAGCAGCCAGTACTCTTAACCACTGAGCCATCTCTCCAGCCCAGGTTGGTTGGTTGTTTAGTTGGTTGGATGGTTGGTTGGTTGGTTGGTTTAAGACAGAATCTCACTATATAGCCCTGGCTGATCTGGAACTCACTATGTAAACCAAGCTGGCCTTGCTGTCACAGAGATCTACCTGTCTCTGCCTCCTGAGTGCTGGAATTAAAGGTATACACCACCACACCTGGCTCATTATTTGTTATTTTTCTTTATTTTTTATTTTTGTGTGTGTTGGTGTATGTGTGTGTGTGTGTGTGTGTGTGTGTGTGTGTGTGTGTGTGTGTATGTATACATGTGGGTATACACATGCACATGTGAAGGCCAGAGGTCAACATCAGGTGTTTTCCTCTATCACTCTCCACCTTATACTTTGAGACAGGAGCACTCACTGAATCTAGAACTCACCGATTGACAAGACTGGCTGACCAGGGAGCCCCAGAATCCTCCTGTCTCTGCTTCCCCATGCTAGAGTTACAAACATGCACCACCTTATCTGGATTCTTATGTGGATGTCAGGGATCTAAACCCAGGTCCTCATGCAAACATGTTACTGGCTGAGCCATCTCCCCAGATGATTAAGATTTCCTTAAGTTTCTCTTTACATCATAAATATTTCTTTAGGATAATCTAGAGAATAAATACCCCAAGTCAAAAGACCACAGAGTTTTCAGGCTGTTGATACATATGACTAAATCACCTCTTACAGAAAGGCTGTGGCACTGTCATATGCCCATTTCTTGGCACCCTGGCCCAAACTAGTTTTCATCACTTAATAGACAGTCTTTGTTACTTGTTTCTGCTCAGTGTGCCTGCATCTCACTGTGGTTGCTTGCCGTCAGTCATTTTGTAAGGTCTGCCTTCACGAGGCTCATCTAAGAGCTAAGGCACTTGTAATTAGAAAGTTGTATGATACAGTCCTTCAGTCTCTTTTATAATTCCATGTCCTCTGACCCTGGCGCTCTGGAATGGGTTGCACATCTCTCGGGACACTGGATAGTTCAGATTCTCCCAAGTGGTCTCTGCCCTCTCTCCTATGCCTGTGAGAGCTGTCATTATAGATTGTTTCCATCACACATATAATTGCTTCATTTCTGGTAACTGGCTTAATATTGTCACAGACCTTACTGGCTCTTCTTACCTCAGATTTCCATATAGCATCCCAGGGCTTTCTTGAGGGCATTTAGCATTTCTCCTCCTAATCATCTGGTGACAGTGTACAGAAATGCAAGTTTTCATCAGCCCGCACATGATACAGTCTTTTCTTCTTTGCTGCCACAAGCCAAAGGGAGGAAGTCGAGAGAAATGCTTTCATTACTACACTTCAAGGGGACCTGTCGTGAAGTCAAGAAGGGAAATTCCTGAAGTTGGCCCGGCACTGACACTGGCAGATGCTCCATAGGCAGACCCATTCTGTTGTAACTCCCACAGAAGCCCACCATGCTCTTTCTCGCAGTCCTGTCTGCATACAACCAGCTAGATGGATGCTCCAGCCAGCTGTCTCTCCTGTTCGCCTCTTACTCTAGGAGGAATTCTGAGCAACCTTCTGTGCGCTAACTGTGAGTGCTGTGTACTGATATGATGAAAGACTGGGTTTTTGTTTCTTAAAGAAACCTGCCACTTCCACTGGGAATATAATCATTGTTACCAGTTGCAAGTGGCCCTAATACATTTTATGGATTTGATAGCAGTTGAGAACATGAACTTCTTTAGACACTGAAATAGTGTTGTCAGTGGTGCTGAGCTCCCCATCTGGACTTGGAAGCCCATTGCAACCAGCATGTGGAGCACTAATAGGACCTACCTGAGGCTCCTCTCAGAGTAAGTTTTAAATGCTCAGACTATAAATTAAGGATTTGAACATTTACGACTCAATGAACAAGCTTCAGTCAGCAGGAAAACCTCCCTAAACCGTGATTGCTTTTCATTCACCTCCCTCCAGCCCATTTCTAAACTCTTGTTTTTGAGCTTTCAAGGGTTTCGTGATAAGGGATTCCTTAGAAAAGCTTTGTACTCAGGTAGTGAACCTTTCTTGGGGATCACTGGAATCTATAAGTAGTTATGGTCTATAAGATTTCTTTGTACATCTTTGTAAAACTGACTCTTCTAGCTTCACATAATCCAGTAGTTTTCAGTTATGCAATTTGTGCAAGAATTTTGCCTTTACAGTTCTTTCTTATATTTCTGACCATACTCAGTAAGATTCAAGATTATACCCAATTGACTTCTGTTTAAAAAAAAAAAAAAAGGTGGGGGGTGGTTCCCCACAACAGCAAGGCTATACTTCTTGTTAAAGAATTTCAAGGCCTCATCAGAGCACATACCATCCCTTCAGTTTACGGGGACTCTCTGAATGTCAATACACTGAATCCAACTTTTCTGTCATCATCTTACCCCCGCCATGTAGTGGTGAGACACTATATCAGAATGTCCCCTTTGACAAGGGAGCACCACTTTCTATCCACATGTGGCTAAAGAGCTTGGGAGGTCACATCAAGGCTTGAAGGAGTTCCCACTTACCTTGAAAGTTTGTGTTTCTCTCTGTGAAGTACCACTCAATTTCAGGCAGAGTGCACAGCTGGTTCCACCCACAATGAGCTTATCCCTGGTTTAGGTACCCCCTTAAAGCAGCTGTGGCTTCCAGGTGGCCCTGTGTAGGTTGGCAGTAAGGATGATGTATGGAATATATATATATATGGAATATGTATATATATGGAGGATGTATATTCAGGTACATCCTGTGTAGGCATGGTGACTTCCAGGATTCTTTCTCTGCATGAGAATATCCCACAAGTCCAAGAAATCAATCCAGTAAATAAATCCAGGCACCCAGACCTCAGACAAGAAAACATAGAGGGTTAAGGAAGGAATCCTTTTGGCTACACACCCAGAGAAAGGCTCTAATCTGTGAGCTTGTTTAGCCAGCATTATCAGGTAGCAAAACCATCAAATCCAGAAGTCCCTGTGGGCTAAGCTCCAGTCACCACTTCTGCTTCTCTCTGTGCTTTTCTGGTTTTGAAATCTGCTGTTAGCAATACATGAAACTATAGCACCTGTGTTTTCTGCATCTTGTGACTTTTCATGATAATTCAGTTTTTTCCTTTTCAAGATTCATTTAGAAAATTGTTCTCATGATGCCAGAAGACTCATCCAGTTGTCCAGGAATGTCTCAACAACTATAGACAAAGATAATTGCACACACGTACATTTGTTCTCTCCCTTCTAGTCCTCAGAGCTTTTGTTCCTTTCTTCAAGGTATTTGCTAGACAAGAGAAAGTAATGGGATGCATTGTAAAAGAAAAAAAAAATGGTGTGCATTCACCGATGGCATAGAATAGTTTTGTTCATTCACCCCTTACCCCCATCCCCATGTGAAGCTGCCACCTGCATCCAGAGCAAATGTTTCCTTCTGCACACCATTCATCTCATTAATCCTATCCTAGCATCACAGGTGTCTATAACAGAAACCACAAGCCAAGCCTGATATCCGTTCTCCACATCTTCCTTCCATGGACAGGACATAGCCAAAATAGCAATCCTAACTCCTCTTGCAGAAAGGTATATCTTGTAGGTATCTTCTGGTCTCTAGAACATACATAGGTTGAAGAGTCCAGTGCAGCTTTTGTAGTACTCCTTTGCCAATTGTTGCTGACAGGAACGTTGGCTTGAGGTTCGTACTCTAGTAGCCATCTTTGGCTGAGAAAAAAAATGATATGCTGAAATGGCAGAATATAAGATAGGAATCTTGGGGCTGGAGAGATGGCTCAGTGGTTAAGAGCACTGACTGCTCTTGCAGGGGACCTGGGATCTATTTCCAGCACCCACATAGTGGCTAACAACCTCCATAACTCCAGTTCCAGGGGAATCTGATGCCTTCTTCTGACCTCCATGGGCATTGCATGACACAGGTGCACTTACATACATGCAGACAATATACTCATACACATATAAAAATAATAAATAAAATATTTTTAAAAAATAAAATAGGAATCTTGGTCCCTATTGACTGTGAAGTTACCATGACAACCTAGGACTCCTGCCCTTTGAGAGTAATTTGCACCTAGAGAAATATATCTTGTTTAAGTCAATGCCATTATGATTTTAGTTCATTTACATCAGGGCATGTAGCCAATGCAGTAGGTGAGTGAGGTGTGAATTGGGGGAGGGGGCAGGTCTACAACTGAAGGAACTCATTTTAGGAACAAGAGCCACAACTGAAGCTGGAGCTCGTTTTCAGCCCTGCTGTCTTCCTTCATCTTCTGAAGCCATTTGACATTAAACATAATTAAGGTGGAATCTTACTTTGTCTTTATTCATTTGCAGGGAATTTAAGAGGACTGATTATTTTTCTTGTTCTTAGATTCTGAGATTTGCAAATGAATCTATATTTTTAAGATCTTTATTGAGGTATGAGTGGTACACAAAACTTCGTACATGTTAAATGTAGCCAATGCAAAGAGTTTAAACAAGTATACAGCTGTGAGACCATCATAATAACAGGCATAACCATTTCCTGTAAAAATTTCCTCACGCTCCTTTGACTTGGAGGTTATTTTTAACCATAGATGTACCCTCCTGACATAATGTAAATTTGCAAGTCTGTACTGTTCAGCATAGACAGTCTCTTGCACAGCAGAGACAAGAATTTCTTCCTCTTGTATATCTCAAGCCTCATGATCTTTAAACAAGACCCTATCACATCTCCTGCCTCCCAGCCTCTGCTGCTACCACCAGCATTCTACTCTGCTTCTCATAGAGGTATGTGTCTGTGTGTCTGTGTGTCTGTGTCTGTGTGTGTCTGTGTGTGTGTGTGCATGCCACATGTGTGCAGGTACCAGGAGACCAGAAGAGGGCATTAGATCCCCTGGAGCATGAGTTACAGGTGGTTGTGAGCCAGCAGACATGGGTGATGGGAACTGAATTTGGACCTCTGGGAAAGCAGAACGCACTGTGAACCTCTGAGCCAGCTCTACAGACCCTCTACTTTTTGCTTCTCTAAATTTGTAGAATCATAAAGTAGAATCATTCAGTATTTTTTTTTCTGTTCTGACTGGTTTAGTGTAATGTTCTCTACTTTTACCCACACTGTTTCTTGTGGCAGGATTTTCTTCTTGTAAAAATTAAAATGATTGTGGGGTTTTGAATCAGTCCCCCATAGGCTCCAGTTGTTTGGACACTTGGTCCCCAGTTCATGGCACTGTTTAGGAAGGATCATGGAACTCTTAGAAGATGTGGCCTTGCTGGAGAAAGCATATCACTGGGAGTGGGCTTCAAGAATATACAGCCATACTTACTTCCAGTGTGGCTCTCTCTGCTTCCTGTGCCTGCTCGAAGATGTGAGTGCTCAGCTTTCTGCTCTGGCCCCCTGCTTCCACCATGATGGACTCTTACCCCTCTAGAACTGTAAACCAAATAAATTCTTCCTGTTGCCTTGGTCATGATGTTTTATCACAGAAACAGAAAAGTAACCAATATAATGATGTTCCATTGTGCTCAAGTATCACATTTTTCTTTATGCATTATCCATCAATGAATATTTAAATTACTGTTGTGACTATTACTGCTGAATATAAAGAACAGTTATCTCTTCGAGATCCTAATGAGTTATTTTGGGTAGCTGGAACATACCATGGTAATATTTCTCGTATTCTTAGGAACCTCTGGTTTCCATAGGGACTGTACCATTGTACATTTCTACCAACAACGTACAAGCTTTCCCATTTCTTTACATCCTCACCAGCTCTTATACATAGTATGATTCAGAGTGGTCAAAGAGCCTCTCATGGATGTTAGGTTATATCCCAACAGGCACAAAGTATGCACAACATACATGTACACACACACACACACACACACACACACACACCTCTTTTGCCTATCCTTTCACTGAGTTATCTTGTTTTTTAATATAAAAAAGTTCTTAATATATTTTGGCTAGTAATCCTTTATCGGAGTTGTTCATCAGCTTTGTATTACACTGACAAAATTCCTGAGGTAGCCAGCTTAGTAAGGCAAAAGGTTTATTTTGACTCATGGTTGCAGACTATGGTATCTTAACCCTGTTGTTTTGGGCCTGTGATGGCACAGTACAGCATGGCAATTGTATGCAGCAGAGGGGGCCTGACTTCCTCATAGTGACTGAGAAATGAAGAAAGATGGAAAAGTATTGGTTCCCAAGAGTTCTTTCAAGGGCACACCCTATCATCCTAACTTCCTAAACCCCACCTCTAAAAGGTCCCACCACTTTCCAGGACACCACAGGCTGGTGACTAAGCCTTTAACACATGGACTATTAGACACACTTATCCAAGCCACAGTATCGGGTATCTGTGGTTGGCCAATACAGTCTCCCACTTGACGGTCACCTTTCCATCACGTTTCCTAGCTGTACAGAAGCTTTTCAGTTTGATTTCTGTTTGGTTGCATATGCTTCTGGTACCACGTCAAAGAAATCACTGTCGAAACCATGAGAAAGTCTTTCCCCTGTGCTTTCTTCCAGTGATGGGGGTGGGGCATTGTAGTTTTAGATCTAATATAAGCCTTTAATCTCAAGTTTAGTTGTTTTTGTGTATAGTATGGGTCTAATTTCATTCTCTTGTGCCTATATATTCCACTTTTCCAGTACCAGGAAATGGATCTGTAATCATAATACTCAGAGCAGACTGTGGCTCTTGGAAATAGTTCTTTCCCATTGTGGTATAATTCAGCAGTTTGTCTGAAATGACATCGTCACTTCCTATTCTGTGCTCCCTATATAATGCAAATGGAGTATTGTGCTGGGTAAGTCAGACAGAACCTGACAAGGTCCAGCCTTTGTGTCTTGCTGGGAAGGACTGCAGGCCCCACTTTGCTGAGCCTGCAGCTCCATTCCCTTTTATGGAGTCACCCAGTAACTTCCAATCTGTTGAGTCCTGTTTGTGAAAGAGCTATTTTGAAAGTTGACACAGGTAAATGTTTATTGTGTGTTTATAAATGTATTAGTCACTGTGCAAACAGAAGCAGGTGGGCCTCATACTCCCACCTGTTCCAATGACTGAAGCAAAGCCACCTGGAAATGTTCACACAAGTACTGGACCTTCACCCTTTGGGATTTCACTTTCCAGCAAAAAGGGCTTCGCTCCCCGTGAAACACCCTTCAGGGTTTCGCTTATATCAAGCAACAAGGGCTTCAGAATCTCCTAAAATACCCTCTCCAGGTGCCCTTGATTCTCAGGGACCTTCTTCTGTGAGTTGTACAGAGTGAGTCTGTAGGTCCCTTGTGCTGCTGCAGAGATGGTAGGATGGAAAGCACTGTGAGCAACCTGGAAGAGGAGGCTGAGGACAGAGGGGCTGCTAATTTAAATGGTCACTGTTCATAATTGGGAAGGCCTATGAATTTGGAATTATGGATATACCTTCTATATAGGAAATCACCTAAGGAAGAGAGACAGTCATTTACAATCCTGTATAATTTACACTCACTGCAAGTACCAGTCTGTGGCCCAGTTCCCATCACCTGCCCTTGCTGCCTCCCACCCCAAAGAGTCCCACATCCCAGGGGTTTTGGATTTTCATAGGAAGTCTGAGGAGGCTACAGGGGTTCAACTGTTTCAACATTGCTAGTTTTATGAGGAACATAATTTTAAAATCCTGTTTCTCACCCAAAATTTATAAGGCTGCATGAAATGGTGGAAGGATACAGTGGACTTGGCCTTGGGAGACCTGGCCTTGGTCTGTCTTGGCACTAATCTGTCTGCTCCCTTAACCTCTTCTCTAGGCCTCATGTCATAACTTGGTGAATGTGACAGAGTTGAGCTGTAAAATGCAGAGTCAGCACAGTACAAAGACTGATTCTTCCCCCAATGGACCCCCTTCCCAAACTCTTTGGAGAACTGGAGTCCACTCTAGCCTCTAGAATAGTCTTCTGTTTCCAAATGTAATTGTTCCCTTCCAACCCCCTGCCTCAGGCCACCCTCTCTCTCGAGACAAATAGAGGGAAGTTCACTTGGGCAGCTAAAGTGGCTTTGCCCAGGTCTCCAGGCCTGTGTGGTAAACAAGCTTATGTCAGATTGTCACAGGAATGTTCGTTGGCACCTTGAGCCATATGGTCAGAGTAATGGGTGAAACGTAGCCACTGTCCTGCTGACTCCATGAAGAATGGCTGAGCTCTGGAGGAAGAGCAGACAGGACCCAGGCTTTGGCTGGGGATTGAGGGGATGGCAGGAAAAAGAGAGGGAAGAAAATGAAGACATCTGAGACACGTCAAAGAGAAGGATCCTGAGGTTGGAACAGAAGAGTTTCTAGGAAGACCTTTAAATCCAGCTGTTACATTCTTGATCCATCTATAAAGCAAATTGGAGAGAACTAGTCTGCATTATAAAAAATTAAGAGTGGAAAGGAGATAAAGGCTGTGTGATGCAGGGAAGGGTTATCCCTCAGTCTTCTGTAACATCAGGAGACATCAACCGCAGTGAGCCTTACATTACCCTAAATAGATAGCAGTTCACATTTCTGACCTCACAAGGTGGTGTATTATCAGTCAGTGGCCTCCAAAGAAACAAAACCATGTGTACATATATTTGCTTGGAGATAGGGTTTGCTGGACAGCCTAGGCTGGTCCCAAGTTTGCTATCCTTCTGCCTCTGTCTCCTGAAGCCTGAGATTACCGGTGTGCACCACCAAGCTGGGCTTATGTGCGTATGATACTGAGAGATTTGCTTGGTGGTTGGCCTGGGTTGTGGCAGCTGGCGACTGAAGATCATAGGGTTGGCCTGCAGGCTGGAAAATGAAGCCTCGTTTCTGAGGCAGGATTCCTCCTGGTCTGGAAATACTGTTTTTGTACTTAAGACTGGGGACTGATTGGTTGATCATTTCCCCCGTCTAGAGGGTGATCTGCTTTACTTAAAGTCACTATTTCCAGATAGTAACCAAATCTATAACTGTTTCAGCAAGGACTCGATTAGTGAAGGTTAAAAAAATGGGCACTGTGGCCCACACCATGGCATGGAGCTCAGCCATCACAGACAGGTACTGTTAATCTCCACTCTACTGATGGGGAAATACAGGGCTAAAGAAGATGAGGTCCCTTAATGAGCGTGACTGTTACTACAGTCCACCAAGCCTGTGGTCTAACTCCAGAACATAGCTGTCACCCCAGTTGCTGTGCTTCCTTCCAGGAACACAGTCCTAACAGTAGTGCTCTTCCACACACCAGCTAAGAAGCTGCAGATCCGTGACACAGCAGGCGGTGTCTGCCCTGTGGGATTGTTAGAAAGTGGACACAGCGTGCCATCAGCTATCTGAAGAAAACTTACTTCCTTCACTCTCCATCTTTTTTCCCTTGACTTTTAACTCCTCTTACTTGTGTTTCTTTCCACTCATCTTACCTTAGTTCCTTTCTGTTTTACTCTGTTGTTTTTGGTTCTATATCCTAAGGAACTTAGTAGGTAAGACTGAAGCCTATCTGATAGTAGCAATGGTGGTTTGATCAGGAAAAAAAAAGGAAAGATCACATGAAGTTGAGTGAAAAACATAGAAAAGGAAGAATGAGAAGAAAGACGGGCAGGAGAGAGACTCCAGTCTTAACGTCCTGAAAGAGGCAGTCTGTGGAGTTCAATCACTTGACCTCAGTATTTGGCCTAGAGACACTCTGTCCATTTCAAATATGAAATTCTCGTCACCAGCGCAGTGTTACAAACTCTGCACTTGACAGTCCCTGCTTTCCACCTGGGCCCCAGATGCCACAAATCATCCTCTCTGGGGCCTAGGCCGGTGATGAACAGTCTCCAGGGATACCAATGAGCAGCCCAGTTTAAGAACTGATACAGGAGACTAGGGAGCATTGATAGGAAGTCCCAGCTACAGGTGCCCTACGGAAAATGGAAGTGTGAGTAGGCACTGAGAAAAAACTGGAAACCAGGGGCACTCCATACCACATTCAGGGCGACAAGATTTTTTTTTTTTAATTGAATTTTTGCTGTTTTCATTTCATGGTATTTAGATCCCCTCCCCTATCTGCATCTCCCCTTACTGCCTCATCCCAATTTAATGTACTCTATTATATATATAATATGACTGGTAGAGTCTGATTTGTGTCCCCTCATGTCCGAAAGTGTAGATCCATCCACTGGAGCCTGATTAACCTACCAAGAGTCCTTGGAAGAGACTGTCTCTCCCACTCACGGCAGCCATCAGTTGCCAAAAGTTCCTTAGGTTGGGTTTCTTACCCATGTCTGTTCTGGGATTTTGTCTGGTTTGAGCTTGCATAGCATTTGTGCAGGATGACAAGATTTTTATATTCCTAACTGTATACATTTTATACATGGGCACACCGATATCTGATCTCACCCTCCAAAATTCTGATTTGTGTAGCTCAGGGTGGGCCTAGGGTTTGTAAAACATCCAGCTGATTGCTGTGCACAGCCAGGCCTGGGAACCATAGCTCTGGAGTGAGGCCAGACCATTGCTTTCAGCCAGGCCTGAAGATAGCAGTGCCTGGCCAAGGTCTCCTCAGACCAACAGCTGGCCTCAGTGTCCCATATTTTATCCAGTCGCAAGAATTAGTCAGGGTAAAGAGGTAGACTTATACAAACCAAACACTGCAGCTGGCTAAATTTAGCAGGCCTTGTGCATTGACATTTTTTAAAGAAGTCTCTCAACGGCATTTGTTTCAGGGATGGAATTGGAGACCCCTTGTTCTCTCTTTTCCAAGATTCTACATTAAAAGTTACCCTAGAGTTGCTAACGTAGATCTTCAAGTGAAATATATAGTACCTTATCTCCAATGCTGAAATCCCAAAAGACTCTGAAAATTAACTTTCTAGTTAAGGTAGCACCAAAATATATTGGTGACAAAACCCAACCAAAACTCATGTGATGGTCTTTAGAGACTGGACTTACTTTCTCCTAGTGCAAATTGTTCTCTGTTGAGCTTTAGAAACATGAGGCTGCGTGATGACAGAATGCTGCTTTGTTCCCCACCATGGGCATGACATCACATGCAATATTTTTCACTTTCTAAATCTGATAAATGCAAGTCTCAAAGCCTTCTGGCCCATGGGGTTCAGATAAAAGATTGGACCTGTGGTTTCCTTATATTATTCCCTCCCATATGTTACTATTTGTTCCTTCAGGACCTCACCTGATCTAGGGCAGCTTTGCCCCAGGGGTCATCTATGCTCTAACCATCTCTTTGGTTTGAATTATGCTGACAGGTAGTGACATTCGTATCAGCAAGAACCAACTCAGTCCTGCCTACCATGGCACCATTGTGCCTGGCCTTGAACCTAACATGGTAAGGCTCCAAGAAACGTGCTGAGGGAATGCAGGAATGGATCATATGCTGCGTCCTGTAGTGTCACACAGACAGTAGCCCTTACCAGTCCTCTCCCTAAATCCTGGGAACACCCTCCTCTGACCTCTGCTGACATCTGTTTTACTAGGTCTCTAAATTCTGAAAGGATTAGGTTGAAGGAAGAAAGACATGAATTAAAGAGTAGGTTGATTTCTATGATAGGAAAGAATAACCTCTCTAACCCAAAAGGTAATACTATTGCAAGAAACAGTGTTAGAACTGTATAATGTTCACATTTTAATGGTGCAGCTTCTAGTGGCTTCCATGTTGGACAGCAGAGTTCTAGGTCTGGGTGTTTCATTCTGGCATAAGCAGCTGGGGCATTCTAACCCAGGAAACATCACTAAACTCAAAACAAGGGATGAAGTAACTCCAGAGAGAAAAAAAAAAAAATCAAGTGAAGCCAAACAAAACAAGAACATGCAAATGTCAAAGAAACTGGCACCTTCTGAGAACTGTGTAGGAGCCTGAATGGCAGGACATTACTGTTCGTTAGATCGGAGTTTGTCAGAAGGAAGTGAAAAGGGAATTTTCTGAGAAGCAGGATCCTCAGACTGTTGTAAGCCTTGACAAGGCGCTTGGACTCTACTGTCCACAGATTCATGTGTTCAATTAAAAGCCTGCTATCCAAATCCACTCCGCAATTAAACCTTCAAAGCCTGCCCTGCCAGGGAAACGCCCTTAAGGTTCTGTAATCCCAGGTATTGTGCTAAGGTCGTTTAAGAACGTAGTCAAATAGTTACCTGTGCCACTTGCTGATGTCTCCTGCCCTTGGCACCTCTGGCAGCCACCTTATACCAGAAGCACAGTGTGGAGTGTCAGGTCCTCCAAGTTAAACTGGGAAGGGATTTCTAAGTGGTTTCTGTGGGTGGCTGCTCTGCAGTACATATGAGCAGGGAAAAATTCTCCACGGTCCTGGGGTCAGAGGCCCCAGGTGTGACTGACCTACCTGCCAGCACATACCTCACCAGCAGGTATACGTGCTGGGGGCTAGCAAGGCACACTGAGGCCTAAGGAAACTGCAGACGTGGGCGTCCACTTCAGGTCTTCCTCCAGCTCTTCCCAAGGGTTAACAGACTGGAAATCCACCAGAATAAAACAGAAAAGCTCCAACTTCTCATTCACTGCTGCCTTGTCTTCTGCTTCACGACTTGAGCTGCTTAGATGTGCAGTGAATGTTTCACCACGGGTTTTTCTGTACAGGAGTTTGAAAAGTAATCCAAACCATTGCTCTTCATGGACCTCAGGCATTTTGAAATAAACCGGACTGAGAATTTAACTTTATTTGCCATAAAAAGCTTTCCATTGAAGAGTTGTCACATTTTATATTTTTTTTCTCTGTTGAAAAAAGAAGGTACTGAGATGTTGGTGGGAGATTTCTTTGGTTTCCAGAGTCTCTGGTTGTGCTTTGATCTGAGTTTCTATTGGTGGACTTGTTGGCAGTTTGGCTCATACAGGACTTGTGTGACTTGTAGGCTTGTTGAGGTATACACCATAAGGGCAGCTTATACTCCAAACACCGATTTCTAGAAGAAACCAAGAAAACCAAAAAGAAAATAAATCTGTCACCTTCTAAATCCTTGTTCACAACTCTTGCAGTTGCTACTGCTGTAGACTTCGGGCTTAAACTGTCCATTTGACAACTTGTAAAGCTCTTTTTCATAGAAAGCAAGAAAAAAATCAATGCCACATTATCTCAAGAGTATTATTGATGACCTAAGTGTCATTTTCTGTTTTTATTACCTCTCATTGTATTTGGCTTGTAATTCAAACCACTTTCTAATTAATTTGGTTTGGCTCAGTTGGAATAGAAAAAGCTAACTATCTAATAGGTGGCACATGTCACAGAGAAACCTACAACATCCTGACTTCCCCAAGATCAATCACCCATGAAATAACTTACCAAACTTTTGTTTTTCTAGCAAATTCTTAAGAAATACAATAAAATTAAATTTGTCTAGTCCAAAGAAACGGGAAGAAACATGAATGAGCAGGAGTGACCCGAAAGCCCAGCTTTATCTAGCTCTAATCTCTCGTCTAGTTGTTAAAATATCCCGAAGCGCTTGATCATGTTGCATTTTAATTTCAAAGCCATGTGTTGTGTTAGCAAGCGCACATGTTCCTGATTTGAACTCTGCTTTTCTCCGGCTGTTAAGCAGAACTCTCAAGCCAGCATAGACAAGGTCTCCCGAAGGTCAAAGGCCTAGAGCCTACATCTTGGTTAGATCTCACCCGTGTGCAAACCAGAAGCCTGGGTCAGGCCATCAATGCCTGTGACAGGCCCTGATTAGATTAGACCTACATCTATCAACTACACAGAGAGTACGCTTAACCTTTCAACTCCAGAGTTTTGATGTATCTTTATTTTCAAACAAAAAGGTGAATGTTATCCTACCAGAGCTCTGGTCCAACAGCAGTGGAGTGCAGCATGCAGCCTTCTCTCATCTTATGTGCTGCCATGTTCCTGCAGGGACAGCAATAAAACGTACGTCAAGGAGCATTTTATCTGCTTTCCAAATTCCTAAGTGTGACATTGATATTTATAGAAAACTGCTTTATAATTTTATGTGGTTTTCACTTTGGCATAAGAGTTTGCTCTTTTCCTTTGGTTTCTGCCTACATTTACTTATTAATTTTATGTAGTTGGTTTTTCACTAATTTAGATGTGGGAGGTTAGGGTTCTTCTGTCCATTAGATCCATGCTGTGAATCCACACCAGGAAGAATAACTGCTCCTAGAAATTTGATTCTTTTTATCCCCCCAGGTATGGAGCCCAAGTAGTACTTTGAAACATTGTTTCAATTATTCAAAATTCACTACTTAATTCCTAAGGGATTAACTCTTAAACTTCTAAGGAAACAGAAGTGGCTTTTCTAATTCACTAGTTTCCCATTCTCCTGAAGAGCCTGACCAAGCTTGGGGCTGCAGCGAGCCCCTCAGGCTCACCTCAAAAGTTGAACACCTATGTCCCCTGGTATCTATGGGATGGACTCTGGAGCAGTGGTGCTGGTGACAGACCAGGCCTCCGGAATGACCCAACTCCTTTGGAAGGGTCTGGGTTCCTGATCTTTCGTTTTCTAGGACTTCTCTGAGGAGAGGAGCAGCTCTGCCCTCTTGAAACTAATTCTCTGAGTTTCTGCTTTAAATTCTTCATCTGAGTCCTCATCCTTAGTCATATATAGCCAAAACAGTATTTTTCTTTTTAATCGTGCCCTCTCTGTAGCCTTCAAGATAAAATTATTCTTTATGTTAAAGAGCGGCTCTTTCCACTGTTGCTGTTTCAACTGTGTGTAGTCAGTTAAATAAGCCCATTTCATGGGATGGTTATAGAATCCTGGCCCCAGTTTGGAGGGGGGAAATCAGCAGAGCCTTCAGGAGAAATAATTCTTTCCCTGAATAAAAGATAAAATGAGCACATTTTAATTATATTAAAAGTAGTTGTCAATCACCCCAACATAGTGATGTCTTTTTTCCCTCATTTAAATGAAATCAAAATCTTAGAGCATTTTGAAACTTTTCTAAAACATGAGGGAGGCTGCTTTGCCAATTCACTTTCATTTAGTAATAATTTTTAAATTTTCTATTACATTTGTAAACTCTGAATTTCAAAAACCATTGCCTGAAGTGACATTTTTATCATTTTTGTCTCAATATTGTTCATGCCTCACTTTTCATCTTGACATCGTAATATTTTTTAAATTATCCTGAATTTGATATTTACATGGAAAATATTCACCACCAGAGATCATCACTATCCTGTTGATGTTTTTAGTCATGTTAAATTTACTGAATATGTATCTGATGGATCCATCAGTCCCATTGATTGACCCCTGGGTGGGAATAGAATAAAGACACCTTAACATTTATAGCTAAGTTTAGAAATATACAACAGAGATGGCACGGTAAGTAAAGTGCTTGCCACACAAGCTTGAGAACCTGAGTTTGAATCTTCAAAATCCATGTAAAACGATGTCACCAGAGTTCTCTCAGGGTCTCACATGATCAGACAAACAATATAATATATTTTTATGTGAATTTATCAGGTAGGGAGGGGGTAAATGGGGGAACTTAGAGACAAGCACTCTTGCACCGGGGCTCGGAGCCTGCCACTTCAGATGCTCCCACGGCTAGCCCACAGTCTCGGTTAACTTTCTCCCACTCATCTTGGGCCCATAATCTCCTCCCAGGTCAGTAAATGCCCCCCTCTCGCCTCCACGCTGGTGAGGCGCCGAGGCCATCATGCCAAGTCACCGCGTGCGTTCCTCCCGGGCTTGCGGCTTCTGTCCCAAGATGGCGCAGAAAATCCCTCCCCAGTCCCTTCTCCATAGTCTATAATCGCAGTGCTAGAAAGGAAAAGATAGGAGGATGCCCAGAACTCTCTGGGCAGCCAGTGGAGCCATATTTGTGAGCTCTAGGCCAGTGTGAGACCCTGTGTCAAAAACTAAGGTGGAAGGGCAGGGCTCACAGTGCTGTGAAGTGTGCCTTTCTAGCATGGCAAGGCCCTGATTCAATCCCCAATACAGAAAAAGAAAAAAAGTGGAAAGGGACTGAGGAAGACGCCAACATTGATTTCTGGCCTCCACATTCACATGCACCTGCACACCAAGTGTGTGTGCACGCTCCTCCACGGGTACACATACACACAGAGGGAGAGAGAGAAAAAGAGAGAGCAAGCCTTTTAGAGTTGCTCTTCATTGCTTTTTACGTCTAAAAGCAGCAATTCTTCTCCACTCTTGCCCTCCTGTTTTTTTCAGAAGCCTATTTTGAATTTCAAGGTTGCCAACTAGTCAGCCATCAAGACCACACACATATTCAGCCATCTTGTCACCATTCAGAAAACATTAATATGCACTTGCTGTGTACCAAGCTCTATTGTAACCAGGGGAATCTATAGCTTGAGGTTTCTTAGGATGTTTGGTGGGCCTGGTTGACAATAACTGGACTGGGTAGCATTGGCATTAGAATCCTCAGAAAAGCTAGAGTGATCCTTCTGTCTTTACTTACTTGATTTTAGGATGTTTTTGTCCCTTGTACAGAGACTGCAGTATTCCACATGCCCAGAAACATGATTCTGAATACCAAATACCAAGTTACTACCAGCTTGGCTTGGACTGATTCTAAGGCCTCTAACACTTTCTGTTTAAATTTTTAAGGTCGCTGGCTTCATCCCAGTCAGCTTTCCTTTGCCTCTGTTCTCTGCTCTTAGAAAGCTCTGAGCACTGTATTAAATATGTAAGGTCTTGCCTACATGGGTTTGGTTACAGAAACCAATAATGAGGAAAAGAGAGAAAGAGAGAGAGAGAGAGAGAGAGAGAGAGAGAGAGAGAGAGCTCTGAGCAGACAGACCCAGAAATATCTCAGAGAGAAGCCCCAAGAAGTCAGGAAAGAGGGAATGACCTGACAGCCACTTGGGAGGCAGCCAGAGGCTGTAGAGACAGGCAAGGTGGCTCCATTTCTTAGTGATGTTGCATAGAACTAGAAACTTTTTTTATTTATTATTTTTATTTTTTAATTGAAATTTTGTAATTTTTTCTTAAATATTTTTTATTACTTTTATTTTATGTGTATGCGTGTATTGCCTGCGTGTAGGTAAGTGCACCCGTGTCATGCAATGCCTGTGGAGGATGGAAGAGACTGTCAGATCCCCTGGAACTGAAGTTATAGACAGTTGTTAGATACCATGTGGGTGCTAGGATTCAAACCTAGGTCTTCTGCAAGAACAGCCGGTGTTCTTAACCACTGAGCCATCTCTCCAGCCCCAAAATTTTGTGATTTTAATACAATTTCATGGTGTTTAGATCCCCTCCCCTATCCAAACCTCCCTCCACTGCCCCCTGTCCAATTTAATGGACTCTCATATATATAATATATGGCCTATAGAGTCTAATTTGTGTCTACATGTCCCTCCAGTGGGTCCATCCACTGGAACCTGGCTAACCTACCAAGAGTTCCATCCCTATAAGAGACTAACCCTCCTCCTCCCAGCAGCCATCCATTGCCAAAAGTTCCTTAGGTTGGGTTGGGGTTTCTTACCCACTTCTCCACGTCTATGCTGGTATTTTGTAGGGTTTGAGCTAGCATGGGACTTGTGCATGCTGTCACCACTGCTGTGAGTTCATAATGACCAGACCAGCTGTCTGAAAGATTGTTTCCTTGTGGAAACTCCTTTTTAATGGATGCTTGTCTTTTATCCTCTGGTAACAACTTTTCCTTCCTGAGTTGCCTTTAAAATATTTTCATGCAGCTTCCTTCCCCATTCATGTTCCTAGCAGTTGCTTTATTCTTTTCCTCGTATTGACCCCAGGGAAGCAGTATCTGTGAGACCTGTTCGTTTCATGGTGTTTCTTTGAATTAATCAGTAGTACCTTTAGGTTCTCCATTTTACTTTGTACATATTTATCTTGGAAGATAGTACACATCTCTCCAGACTGCAATTTGGTAGTTGTTTGTATGTTGGCAGGTTTTTGGGGTGGGAGGGGAGGAAGTTATATTTTTAGCTGTAGTGATTCACTTTGTAAATGTGAACTCTCTAGTCTGTTCTCCAGTTGATTTACTGCATATGGAATCAACTCACTCTAAGTATACCCTACAATTTCAGTGGTTTACAAAACCAATAAAAATATAAAATGCTGAAATAAATATTTGAGATTCCTTTTCTGCATCACACTAAAGATATGATGAGAATACATTTTAAAAGAAAGTATTTGCACTTGAGGAATTCAGGTAAAAGTCATGAGGCTATAATTAGAAACAGTTATAAGGGCCAAATCTAACTGGGGGGAAGATAATTAAATTGTACTATTTGTCTTTTTTCCTTCCTAGATTGACTTACATAGAGCACAGTGTGATGAGGCACTAAAGGCAGCGTGGTTGTCCCTCTGCTGTCAATTTCTGCATTTCCTTTGGCTTGTCTGCCACGTAGCTGTGTTCCACCACTCCCTGAATCATGGCCCTTTTCAGTCCAAGCCTAGGGAAAAGCCAGTACCCAAGGACTGAGTTCCTCAAATGAGGGGCCCGCTTACATGGGACCTTTAGCTGTATCTCCAGCTCAGGCAGTTGGCTTACTGTCTTACACAAGCTGCTTCCTACAGCAAAAGTCAGCTCATAGCGCAGCCTCCACTTGGGCCATGGCATTTCTTCACTTAGGCGAAAAGAATGGTGGAACCTTAGAATTAGAAAGGACCCAAAAGTAGCTTACTCAGTTTTTTCCTTAAAATTCAGTGGCTTCATGGCAATAAATACTTGGCTTAAACATTTGCTATAGCTCAGGAAGCTGAGTTGGGAAATCTACTTGAAATGAGATACTATGTATAAACCAGAACTGTGAAACATCATTAAGCCAATGGCTAACCTCACTTATTGTATAATTTAATTAGCGAATATGCTTAGAATCCTATGCAAACTACCAATCCTACACAAACTACCATCTGGAGACATACATCTATCCCTGCCTTCTCTCTAAAGCTTTTGAAAGGGAATTTCCTCCACCACCAAACGTTCAGCCAGTGAATATCTTTGCAGACTTAGATAAACTGAAGAAGTTATGATTAAGCTCACTTACTAAAACAAAAAATAAAATGTATTTGTTGCATATTAAGTACTTTTATGAGATAATTTCTGGACCAGTGGGTTTTATTTTCATTAATTCCATGCATATCTCTTATTAAGCCTCATAGCTATTCTATAGTAGACACTGTTGTCTTTACTTTAATCATAAGAGAGCTGAAGCCTGCTCAAGGTCAGAGAGTCAGTAAATGACTGAGCTAGGAATCTAATCTTGGTCTGACTTCAAGGGCATTGCACAGCAATTAATGACATTAGGCCATGATTTAAGCTAAGGTTCCTAAAATTTTGAATTAAATATTAATTAAAGCCATGCACTTTCTCCTGTATAATGGTGCACATATGTAAAATTTTGCATGTGCTTTCTGAAGACCCAGAGACCTCCCACCTCTCAGGCTCTCAACAATATTATGACCAGTGAGTATCACCTACCTCTAGAGGTAGCCTAACAATAGAGCTCAGAAAGCAACTACAGGTAAATAGTTGTCACATGTTTTTCGAGTGTACAGTTTACTGCTGTTGATGAAAATAGAAAGGACTCATCTAATCTAATAAAACTGGCGAATGCATCCCATTCGATTCAAATATATGTTACAACAGGGAGTTAAAGCTATTCCTTTTGAATGGGTAGAAACACTGTTTTTTGTTGTTGTTGTTGTTGTTGTTGTTGTTGTTTGTTTGTTTTTTTAGGCTCCTCTTTATTTGGAAATCACACAATAAGACTCATATTTATTTATAAGGATAGGAATAGTAATTAAATGGAACCGAGCATGATGGTGCATACCTTTAGTCCCAGCAGTGGGGAAGTAGAGGCAGGTGGATCTCTGTGAGATCAAGTCCAGCCTGGTCTACAGAGTGAGTTCCAGGCCAGCTGAGGCAACAGGGAGACCCTGTCTCAAAACAACAACAGCAAAAAAAGAATAGTAATAAATGTTTTAAATCCAAGGGCTAAGAGAGAAGCCTTAGAGATCATCTGAGATTTCAACCTTCACATTCACAGGTAAAGAAAAAGAGTTCAAGGAAGTCTCTGCAACTCAGCCAAAGTCACATAGCCAGCAGGGTTGGGGTCAGGCCCAGAGACTTGAGATACTTACTCTAGTGCTTTTCCTACTCCATTGAACTTTGTTAGATCACAGCTTGCACTGCACATCCAACGTATCTACTATGTGTCTTCAGTTCATTCCTCTCCAGATGACTTTTGTTGCTCATTTGGAAACAACAGAAACAAGAGATATAACCTAGATATTCATGTCAGCCTTGTAAATGTTCAGATAAAAGCTGTTGTGCCTCCACAGTCAACAACAGAGCACAGAAACAGGAGCGGGATGCCTCAGTGGGCAGGGGAAAATGACTTCTCGACAGAACGATAGATTTTCATAAATGCAGGGGTCTAAACCACGAGATAAACTCACATCAGTTTGTTACTCATTCTCTAGCATGCATGGACTTCCTGACTACCAGGCCCTGGGTTTGGTGCTAGAAACATAGAGACACATGTGCCCCATCCCTTGTCCTCAGGAAGATCTCCGACACCAGTGAAACTTATGACAAATTGAAGATGTATCCTCAGCATGGGCTTGGAGCCTTCCTCAGAATGATTTCTTAGGTCTCCAAAAGACTTTCTCCTCAGAGGAAAATATTTTAAGTTTGTAATAACAGTGTTAGCCAGAATGTACAGTTTTCCCTTCAAAAGGGATTCCACTCCCAGTAGTCATGGATTATAACCAGACTAATTAAGAAATAGAAGCCTGTTTTCTTTCATGAGGCCAGTAATTACCCACCCTAACTTGTCAGGGGTATCCAGTTATCTGAAGATGCTTTAAAATAGTGTCCAAAAATAAAATTCTCACCTGCCATAATTTATAAGCAAAATTTCGATAAAATCCTAAACACCACTGTAAAACGTCAGTGGTGTGGCCAAAACAAACCCCCAGAAGATAGCAGAGCTCTGGAAAGTGGGAGATTTTTTTTTTCATTTAGATCAGCAAGAAGGCTTAGCAGTGGCTGTTTACATTTTACAAGAAAATGGGTGGAACTACATTTTAATGCTGCCAACTCATTCCTAGTAAGTTGCCATTCCCTACATTAACTAAGAATTCCACATTTTCGACCTCAATTTAAAATGATTCTATACTGAACTGCAAAATGGTGATAATATTTCTGGAATTTATGGGGTTTATAACATTTTAAGTTGTAAATAATTTTTTTAAACCAGGAGAGTGAGAGGGGGAGGGAGGGAGGGAGTGGGAGAGAGAAAGGGATATTTGTGTGTATTGATAGGGAACTAATCATACAGGAGTTTTTAGCTGGAGATTTTGAAATTTACTATAACATGAATTGTATTTTTAAGGCCACCAAACTACTGATGGCTCTATTGAATGAAATAATTTATTATACAAGTATTTCAGTCAGATGACATTTCATCAAGTAACAGTAAATACTACAATAGCCATTTCCCATAAGACTATGTTCTTGAGCTAAAGGCTTGAAAAAGAAAATAAACTTGCCTTGTTCCAAACATGGTATTGTCCTGAACATTTGTTTATTACACTAGAGAAGAAAAGAAGCCTTTAACAGTGACTGGAAGAGCCTGCCATTGCCTCGGATCATCGCAGGAAATCGCCTCTCTTCCCTCCTTTCCTAATGGTGTTTGACAAGTAGAAATGACTTTTTATAATATGAGTGTTGCCTATGCCATCCGTGGGGACAATACTATAAAATCTCTCCTCTGGTACTCTGGGCATTATACCACCAGGGACCTATCAGCAGCTGCAAACAGTTTTTCTTTTTAAGACTGTGTAAAGCTATAGTTAAACTCTCATTTTCTAAAATAGGTCTAAGTATGGGGAGAGCCAAAACGAGGTGCACTTCTCTTGCTAGAAACCAGACCACAAGTTGTACACTGTGCTTGTGAAGATGATTAGGGCAGTCCAGCCATTCACCAGCAATAGGGCAGATCAACTGGAGCATGCAGATTTATGTAAAAAACATATGCTAGGATTGGAGGAGCCTTTGTTTCTTTTTCATGATGTTTGAAAGTTTTTTTGGAAGTTCCTATGTATAATTTTCACATGTTCTAATTCTCTCCTAAAAGTGAGATAAACTCAAATATGCAAGGGAACCAATATGTAAGCTCTTTATCATAGTGAAAATGTGCCTTTCTCCAAGTTAGTGAGTGACAACCTTTTTCATTTCTAAACCCCAAAGTGTTCATTATTTTTAAATGATTGCATGAGGAAACTAGCATCACTTGTTTCAACATGGCGTAGACCCAGGAGCCAGAGCTGTAGCCTCTCAGTTGGTACTTGTGAGCATATAGTGAATACTTGGGAATTTTTTAATGCATTCAAAACAACTCTCTTGTGGTTATAGGAAAGATTTTTGATAAAGTGCAAAATGTCTGCCAGAGTTCAGAGAACTCCCTGGATGGTGGGGAGGTAGTGACAAGAGTCAGGGGCTCCCAAAGGGGAGGATCAGTGGTAGCCACGTGGGTGGTGGATAGTGATAACAACTATACACTGGAGTTGGTTATTTCTCAAAAAAAAAAAAAAAAATCATACACACACACACACACACACGACTTGATCAAGCAATACTTGCTTACAGCAGTGCTAAAATCCCTTATTGTACACCTAGAATGCAGTTTGTACAGTACTAAAGTAAAAAACTTAATGAGTCTTTGTGTCCTTATTTACTGAAGAATTTGCTCAAAATTTTCTTCTCGCCTTATTACATTTTCTTTGCAACAAAGAGGACTATTCTATCTCAGTAGGTGAATAAAATCTCCACTCTTCTGCACAGATTTCTTTGTTTAGATTTAGGTGGCTCTCATCTTAAATAATGCATAAATGTTGAATTATCTTGTCTCACCTCTCCCTTTGGCTCCACTTGGTAAGTAAATTCCCCTTTTTCCCTCAGTTTCTTCACGTACTTGACATCTCTCCTTCCCTTTGCTATTTCTCTCTCCAGTGTCATAAACATCATTGTTGCACGTGGGGACTCTTGCTGGAAATAGGTTGGAGTTCCTGAAGGCCCACTTCATGGTAGTGGAGGGGGGTTGCTGTGCAACTTTCTCTGCCCAAGTCAAGCTATCAAGTGCTGTTAACTCAAGTGGTGCCTCGTTGGGGGACTATCTTTCTGAATGAGCTGTGGGGTTGATTTCAGGTGTCAGGCAGCTGCCTATGTAAAGGTTTAGTTTGCTGATACAGATTCAACTCTGTGGTTCTTATTTTTGTGTAGTCACTTAATGGAGGAAGTTCTAGGCTTTTAAGTCAGAAGGAGAAAATATTCATGCATCAGTCACAGACAGCTAAGGGTATACTCATACACTTGGGTTCCCATCATAATAAAATAATAAAAACATAAATTTAGCCTTTAATCTCAGAACTCAGGAGGCAGAGGCAGGTAGATCTCAAAGTCAGCCTGGTCTACATAGCTAGTTCAAGGCCAGCCAGTACTACATCATGAGACCCTGTCTCAAAAAAATAAATAAATAAAATTAAATTAAAAAATTATAAATTTAATGATTGGCCAGAAGAGGCCCAAGCAATTGATGATGACAAATTTTTTAAATCTGCTTCATGCTTTTCTGGGCTCTCTTGTTTCTGTTTTGCTTTCCTTCACTTGATTTTGTTTTCTGAGACAAGTTCTTCCTACATAGCCCAACTTTCAGTTCTTCCTATGGCCTGAAACTTTTGATTCTCCTGTCAGAGCCTCCCAAATCCTGGGATTACAGGCATGCCTCACCACATCCAGCTGTGCCCTCCTGTAAACTGAAAGACAAAGTTCGGCAAGCCACATACCTAGTCTCACCAAGTCTCCATTTTCAATCTGGAATAGATACTGTGACTGATGTTCAGGGAGAATGTGACTTAGTAAGCAAGGGAGTTGGAGACAGTCATGTATTAAAGCCCAGGTTATCTGCAAGGCAGGTGCACAGGCCCCTACAAATACAAGTTACACTGATACATACCTTCATTTATACACCATGGAGCAAAGAAGAGCTGCTAATCATAGCTAGAGCTGGCAATTGGACTTGGGACCTTTCTGCACATTGCATTTTGAAAACTTGCTCTCCAGTGACCCATGGAAAAGCTGTTCCTGTTACCTTGTGCAGATAACTAATTGGAAGCTGAGCACCTCTCAGGAGCTCAAATATGTTTTTTATAGAAATAACTGGTAGTTAAGCCATAATTCTTGAACTCAAGATTTATTGTAAGTGAGGAACTGCTGGTCCAAAGTTTAATTTACCCCACTATTTGTTATGGCTTGTTAGTTTGACACTACTAGCTGAACCCCCACAGCTCATAATAGCAGCACAAATATTTTCAGGGTAGTGGTCAGTCTTGTAAGAATCCTTCCTTATTAAGTTAAGATTAATTAGGAACAGTAGATGCAAGGAACCCATTTTTACTTAAATTTCATTAATTCGGACTTTCCATATATTTCTATAGTTAAACATTGTCAGTGTTCATGAGAGAAATGAAAATAAAGCAGATGGGGAGATTACAGTAAGCATTTATATCCCTTATGTAATGTTAATTGTTAGAGTTCAAGGCAACAAAGCTGAAAGTGTGTACTTTGGGGTAACTGTTTATGCCTTTAGATAAATCTTGGTTCTTAGTCTGGGGCTGTCTAATTCCATTGCCATAGCAAGCAGGGTTATGTTCCTGATCTCCTCCTAACTCTGCATATTAAGAATGTTATTAGGGGGCTGGAGAGACATTCAGCAGTTAAGAAAGCACTAGCTGTTCTTGCAGAGGACCTAGGTCCGGTTCCTAGCACCCACATGGCAGTTAGCATCCATCCATAACTCCAATTGCGGGGAATCTGACACCTTCTTCTGGCCTCTGAGGGCATTGCACAGTTATATACATGCAACCAAAACACACACATAAAAATAAAAATTTTTTAAATTTTTAAACAATGTTATTTGCCTTTTTATTTTTAAATAATCATTTCTGAAATTGTGCTAGACCCATAAACTTTTAGAGTTTGTTCCCTGTGCACTGTTTGCATCGTACTTCCCCGCCCAGCACAATGTGACAGTTCCTTGGGTTTTTTTGTTTGTTTGTTTTTGTTTTTGTTTTTTTGTCTTTTTCAGACAGGGTCTCCCTATAGCCCCAGCTGTCCTGGAACTCAGTATGTAGACCAGGCAGGCCTCGAACTCACAAAGATCCGCCTGCCTCTGCCTCCCAAGTGCTGGGATTAAAGGTGTGCACCACCCCGCCCAGCCAGTTCCTTGTTTTTATACATTAACAGTAAAGTCTTTTTCTTTTTTGTCTTTTTTTCTTCTTCTTCTTTTTCTTTTTCTTTTTTTTTTTTTTTTTTTTTTTTTTTTTTGTTTCTTTTTTTCTTTGAAACAGGGTCTCCCCGTAACTCCAGCTGGCCTGGAACTCACTATGTAGACCAGGCTAGCGTCTGTCTCACAGAGACCTACCTGCCTCTGCCTCCTAAGTGCTGGGATTAAAGGCCTGGTCACAGTGCTTTTATCGTATGTCCTTCTGATTTGGTCTGTGAACACAGCTTGCACCAGTCAGTTGTGTCATGGCACATGAAGCTAATCCCCAAACAGAGGCCATCCCACGCGGCCCCTGTTCTCATTTTCCCTTCAGTCTGGCTGCTTTTCTCTGTAACCAAATATCTTGAGAGTCCTGGGTTCTCATTGTCTGTATTTCCTTGAGCGTTTGCAGCACATACACACCCCTACCCTTGGCTGTAATAGTATGGACCCTAATCCTTCTTGGTTTGGCTGGCCCAGCAGAGATATCCTGACCCCAGTCATCCTCTGTGGCACTGTTAATTCTGCTTTTGGCTTCTCTGATGTCGCCATTTCCTCCTTCTTCCACCCCACCCGTGCCTCTCTGGCTGCACGGTTTTCTTCATGAATCTCCTTCCTTCCCTAATCCTTACGTTCTGGGCCATAGCTGGGGTTCCTGCTCTTAAACTACATTGTAATTTGCATTAATAAGGTTCCTATACTTTCAGAGGTGATCCAAAGATACAAGGAACCCTTTTCTGTCCCTCCAGTGCACGTATTTTTTACTTCTATCCTCTTTACCCTTTGACCTTTTAAGAATCTACAGTCTCTTGTATATATTTTAGACAGTTACTTTTGTTATTGAATATCCCATATTTGATTACATCCAGGACTACAGTGGATATACTAAATACCCGTAAATCTGCTTGTTTGGCTAATATTAAGTTGAAATGTTCTTATAGCACCCAGAGTGTTGTATATTTTATTAATTTTGAAATAATTTTTATTTAAAATGCCAGAGATGTAGTCTGCTCTGCCCTTTAAGGGTTCATTCATTTGTTTGACAATGTGAATCTTTTTGTTTAACTTCATTTCCAATATATAAGGCAGATAGATTCTAGAGGCTGTGCGTAATTTCCGGTGACAAAAAAAAATTTCTCTTTCCAAGTGGCAACTGTTAGTCTGCCTCAGTCAAATTAAGGCTTTGTCCATAAATAAGCCTAAAAGGCATTATGAATGTGTGAGGAGCTCTGGGTGATTGATCTGTGTTGGGTCTATCATGAAAATAGAGCAAAGGCACATGCCTTGCTTCCCTGTGGAAATCATGGTAATAAATTGCCAGTTCTGTCCCTTTTATAAGCCTTGATGATCAAATTGTGGATGTAACAACTTTACAGACTGAACTTTCAGTCTCTTGAGATCTTCAGCATCTTTCCACAGAGTGGAAATACAGTAGCACCTTGTTCTGCGGCCCCAATCACGAGCTTCAGGAAGGGACGGGGACTGCTATCCGTTGCCTTTCCCAGCCCTAAGTCCTAGAGTATCTTCCCCAGAGTTGCTACTGTTCAGAAGTCCAACTGAAAACAGATTTTTTTTTTTTTAGCCCCAAAGGTAAGGGTGGCACAGAGTTGGGACATTACCTGCCATGAAGGTTGAGATAACAGATTTTTTATTTTAAGCTGAAGGGGGAAAGTCCCAGGCCAATTTTCCTATAAACAGTTTTCAGACAAGTCCTTAAACAGTTTCCATCCCACCCAGCCTTCCCTGTATGTTCCTCAAAGTTCAAGAACCAGGCTAGACTGCACAGACCAGCTAAGCGGAGGTGTCCTGTGTTAACTTTCTCTCATTTAGCTCTTCAACAAGTATTTAACCATGTACTGCTAAGTTACATGTACTGATGGAAATGGGACACTTGCCTTCACAGAGCAAATGGCCTAGTGAAAGATAGCAGAGACATACAACTGTACCATCTCCTCAACTTAGAATTTGACATTAAGAAAGCAGTCCCCTTGTCATGTAACTGAACCCCGTACGGTGACAGATCCTGTACATCCAAATAAAGTTTATAAATCCGTGCAGGTTTGATTATATCATATATCTGCATGGATATTTTCATGTAAAAACTGCACAGCAACCCTAATTACTGTTTATATACTTTAGACACACTAGGATTCTTCACTGTGGTAATTAATGAGGAATGAGTGTTATGACTCACTCTGTTGTCTTAAATAGCTGATCATATTTAATATTTTATATGATCAAACTACATTGTATACATGTGTTTGAACACTCATACACATAAAATATGGATAGATTGTATTTTAAAAGTAATAATGGATCTCTTTTCCATAACCACTTTTATAATGTCCTCGAATGGGGCTTTTCTCTGCCTTTGGTATTAAATTTTACTGGTATGACAAGGACTTCAGCTGCGTCAACAACCACACAAAAGTTCAGGTCTTTTGTAAGGCACTCATAGATTACTTCAGATATCATCCTGCATTGGCCTCAGGCTGGCCTGTTCAAGCCCTGAAAATAAACACCTATTAATCAGCTAATGGCAACATGGGCAAACCAGTTCTCTGACTGCAGGACCTCAGTCTAACCTCAGTCAGTGGCTCGTTCTGTCACCAGGGATGAGATGGGAAGCAGCCAGGAATGCCTCTGAAAGAAAAGACATTTGCAAGCTTAACTAAATGTTTAAAATAACCCCATAACTGCTCTCCACACTGGCAGTTGGCTTTCCACTCAGTGAAATCAAAGCACAGCCCGACCCTCAGCATGGTGAGGCAAAGCCTCAGTTCCATCAGAGTGTCCAGGGCCAGCTCTGCCTTGTCTCATTTTTAATCAAAAAACAATCAGAAGGAAACTCACTCCTGGAAGTCCTTATCGTCATAAAATTCCGCTAATGACTCCTTGTGAAGTTCAATAAAGTTGCTGTGTAACTCACTAAAGGAAACTGTTGGCTGTTCACCTCGTGCCCGCTGACTTCTCAAGGAATACAAATTGGAGGAACCCCGTGGAGCCACACTGGGACTGTTTATATACACATACTTTGTCCCAAGGACTCGGGGAAGTTGAGCCTTCCGTGTAGTTTTTGGTTTTTTTGAATGGCAGTCTCTCTTTTCTGTATGTGGGGGGAAGTGGGGAGGGGGTGGGGTGCTTTAGTGTATACTTTGCTTAGATGTGTTTACCCCCAAATAAGTGAGCTGCAGTAGATACTTTGGCCCTGCACAAAGTAAATATTTAGCTCAGGGATTCCACACAGAAATAGGCGCGGAGTATTTGGGTTTCAAGAAAGAGGATCATCACCCTCAAGCAAAAAGAGCTGCCAAACATGCCTCCTATGGTTGATAGACTGGGTTTGGCACTTGGGTAATGTTCTAGAGCCTTCCAAGCACCTGGCTGTATGGTATAGGGTCCTGTGCCCTCATCATCCCTACACCCACGCACCTGTCCAGCAGTGTCCTTCTCCAAGCCACAGCACAGCTGTCTTATATTCATTCTCCTTCTATTTGAACCTGCTACTGCCCTCACTGCTGGGAGCCCCAGGAAGACAGAGAGGTCTTTGCATCACAACCTGGCAGTCTTCTTGGCAGGCAGAGGGCATCGTTGGCCCTATTTGCAGCTGGGGGAGCTGGCTTTGCTGGCTGCGGGTGAGAGGTGGAGTTGGGTCCATCAGGCATACAGGTAACTTGGGTGTAGCCCTTTTTGCTCTCTGTGTCTAGGATTATGAGCACTTCACCTCTGACAGCCTCCTTTTCCTCAGCTGTCAAGTCAGAAGGATGCACTTTCCAGGGACCATGCACTTTCCAGCCCTCATGCCTTACAGTTTGTGGAAATGCTGTGGGAAGTGTCAAGCCCTGTGCCTGGCTCAGTCAAGGAATGGAGCCAGGGTCACTAATGCTTATCCTGTCCTTTGAACCCAGCTGGCAGTGTTCTGTGCACACAACTGCTACTTTAACAAAAGGTGGGGGGCTGTTTATGTCTCATACTTCTTTCCTTCCATTGTCTGATAAAACAACTTCATTAACCTCAAGCAGACAAAGGCAGCTTTAGAAGTCATTTCTGGTCACTGGGATTCCTAAGACCTCGTTGTATGACACACACACACCCAATCGTCCCCAAAAGCCAGCTTCAGTACTCCAAAAGTTTTCTGTGTTCTTTCAGAGAGGGCCATCCCAAAGTGTAGCTGTTACTACTTAACCAGTTATCTAGGGGTTTTGTTGTTACTATTTTTATCTCCCTTCTAGAGCCTTTGAAAGACTTTCAGAATGCTTTCTTGGGTGAGGAAGATGCTCAGTGAAGTACCTGCCACACAAGCCTGAGGGCCCGAGTTCAGACCTCAGTCACCCGTGTGAAAGCCAGGTGCAGCTACTCCCGTCTGGAACACCAGCACCAGGGTAGTGGAGACGGCAGATCCCTGGAGCTCAGCCGCTGGCCAGCTTAGTCAACACCGTGAGCTGTAGGTTCGGTGAGAGACCCCGTCTCAAAAAATAAGGTAGCACAGTAAGGAAGACAACCAACACTGACACCTGCCTTCCTGGGATTCCTAAGACCTCGTTGTATGACACACACACACCCAATCGTCCCCAAAAGCCAGCTTCAGTACTCCAAAAGTTTTCTGTGTTCTTTCAGAGAGGGCCATCCCAAAGTGTAGCTGTTACTACTTAACCAGTTATCTAGGGGTTTTGTTGTTACTATTTTTATCTCCCTTCTAGAGCCTTTGAAAGACTTTCAGAATGCTTTCTTGGGTGAGGAAGATGCTCAGTGAAGTACCTGCCACACAAGCCTGAGGGCCCGAGTTCAGACCTCAGTCACCCGTGTGAAAGCCAGGTGCAGCTACTCCCGTCTGGAACACCAGCACCAGGGTAGTGGAGACGGCAGATCCCTGGAGCTCAGCCGCTGGCCAGCTTAGTCAACACCGTGAGCTGTAGGCGCGGTGAGAGACCCCGTCTCAAAAAATAAGGTAGCACAGTAAGGAAGACAACCAACACTGACACCTGCCTTCACACACACACACACACACACACACACACACACACACACGCAAAAAATGCTTTTTAATTTTTGCTTTTGGTCATTTTCCAATTATAGCTTTGTCACTGTGAGGAAACAATACTGAGTATGTCACTGGAACTACTCTTAAGAGTATAATTTTAATCATATGTTGCAAAACTGAAGCTCTACCCGTTCCACCCCTTAGCAACTACCTTCCTATGATCCTGATCACATTAGACTCGAAGCACAGTATCCGTCCTGTTATATTTGGCCTACTTCACAAGCATAGTTCATATTTTTGAGGTTGAGCTGTCTTGAGATATGTGACACAATTTCCCACTTTTTAAGGCTGAAAAATATTGCATTGTTGTGAACCACTCTTTCTTTATCCATTCATCCATCCACCAGTGGACATTTGGTAGTTTCTCTCTTTTTTAAGGAAACATTGAAATCATTCATTGCAAAGAACTATTAAAGTGAGCAAGACTTCTCAAAATGCTAAATGTAGGAAATGTACTTTTGTTAGTGCAATGAAACCCCAAGACTGTGAAGTTGGTTGGTGTAGTCCTTCTTTGTGCGACTTGGTCTCTAAACACAGAAGTAGGCATAATGGTGTCATGTCCGTCACTAAGAGCAGGAAGATGTATTTAAAGAACTTCCAAATCACTGGCATCATGGGGATTTTCCATCTACATCAGAGTTTCTCCTGGTCGCAGGAAGCACATCAGCTCTTATTTTCAAGTGTGGGAATGACTGAACAGACTGCTGTCCTGTTCTGCTTCACAGAGTTGAGCAAACATCCTTATTAGATTCTGTGCCTAGTCAGGTATCTTCAAATGGGGCAGCAACGAATATATACAAATTCAAGTTGCAAAGCTGATTTATTGTCATACTCACCTTGAACTCCAAGATACAACGGAGAAACTAAGACACAAAAAATAAGAACAAGGATATTGATGATTCCTGTGTAGCTTCCGTATTCCATAGAGGAAGGACATATCTAACATGGAAGAGTCTTTTGGTGAAGCAACTGCATTGAAAATAAACACATAAGTCCCTCACTTTGAGACTATAAGGGCCCAGGGATATTGGAGCCATATTTTTTGTTGTTGTTGTTTTTTAAAAATTGTATTTATTGTGGTACATTGATTTGGATTTCTGATAATCTCCCCATTTCCTTTGCTTGTTTTAAACTTATTTTTGTTTTTGTTTTTCAACTTAAATTTTTTTATTTATTATTTTTGTTTTATGTGTATGTGTGTATTGTCTGCATGTAGGTAAGTGCACCCGTATGGTGCAATGCCCTCGGAGGTCAAAAGAGGCTGTTGGATCCCCTGGGACTGGAGTTACGGACAGTTTTTAGCTGCCATGTGGGTGCTGGGATTCGAACCTGGGTCTTCCGCAAGAACAACCAGTGTTCTTAACTGCTGAGGCATCTCTCCAACCCCTAGAGCCATGTTTTAAGAATTGGAAAATATGTTTGGGAGAGTCACAGCTCAGGAAGTAATGTCATGTTTCAGGGACGAAGTGCCACAGCGGTCAGGTCTGGGCTGGCTTTTCAGTTGAACCACTTCTGCACTTTTTCTCTTTACACAGGTAAGCAATCCTCACCACATCTCTTCTTCCTTGTTTGTGAGCTGAGACCTATGTTAGCTTCTACCTGGCAGGTTCATTGCATGCATTAGCTGAGATCACATGTATTACTTATTTAGCACAGGCTAGGCACAGAGCTAATGCTTAGTCAGTGTTAACTCTCTTCATCATTGCCATCGTGACTAGCTTGGCACAACTTTATGATAGCATTCTCAGCATTAAAATATGGCTGCTGCTACCAACCTGTTGGGCATTTGTTTTAAATGAGATAACGCATATAAAGATCTTAACAGGAGTAGCTGGGATGTATTGAATACTCAATAAATTCTCCTTGCTGTTATTATGGTTCTGTTGTCATAAGTATAAAATTCACTGATATCATTTTAGTCAAGGAAATAATCAAATCATTTGTATCTTCTACCAATCTCAAAGGAAATGTGCCAAGAAAATAAAGCTGGAGCATACTCCGTCCTGGATTACCTGCAGGGCCATTGCACTGCTGAGAACACCTTAGTCCACTTGTATGAGAAGGGAGTAAAGTGGCCAGTACTCAGAAAGCCCAGGACTGAAGGATGCCAGGCGCCCTCTCAGTACTTCTGAATGGAGCCCATGGTGACGGGCCTCCTGTAGGGACAGCCCCTTCCCTGAAGTCTGTCTTCTCTTGCAACCAGCCTCTTCTGTGTCCTCCCTGCCCTGCTGGCACCTGCTCTGTGGCACAGGCCAGTGAGCCTTTCCAGTCCCTCAGTCGAGTTTCCCTCTTCCCTGGGACATTTCCTTGCCTCACAGTTTCATTTCACAGACCAAACAGTCATTGAGCTCTGCCTGTAAGAATGTAACAAGGTTGCATCTTTACAGACTTAAAGTTTTACAACTGTGAAGTTGACCTTTGAAGTTCAGGAATTCACATTTTCATTTTGCTAAGCTTCTTTTTTTTTCTATTTCCGTTTTATATTTTATCACATGTGACTCTTTGGGGGAAAGGCAGGTTATAAATGCATTGATACCTCATACCTACATATACAAACCATATGCTTCTCATTTTCTTAAAGGAGCACTACAGAGAATGGTGGAAAGTTGTCTTTGCAGTTTATATTGTTGAAGAAGAGCTCTGAGGCTGAGGCCCATAGGCCTCTGCAGACCGGGTGGTGCGGGACTCCAGGATGATGCTAGTGGGACAAGGAGTGCAGATCCCGGTTTCATGAACATATCTGTTCTCACGTTAATAGCTTGGTATCTCTTCACTCATCTTAAACACCTTAAGGTATTTGGAAGGGACAGAAGAAATAAAACAGATGAACCTACTGTGATAGGGGAAGGGGCAGGATGGTAGGACTTCATTTTGATTGATGTTTTTACAACCTTATCTTCTAGATAAACGCTACTGTAAACAGAGGCCTACCTAAATTGATTGTATTTAAAGAAGCAAAAGCCACCTGTGTGTAGCAGTTGGCTCCCAAGTGTTTCATTTTTTCCTAGCAGCCAATTCCCACGCATCCTTACAACCTTCAACATCAATAGTGCTGTGCTTCCAGTACCTGTGGTTTAGATTGATCCCAGGCTTGACACCAGAACATCATCTCCCCATGACCTAGAAAGCACAGGTACCTTATGAGCAGCCACGGCCATCTGAGAGCTGACTCGTCAGAGAAGTACAGCATACCCTTATTTTTAAGGCTGATTTTCTCATCTTTAAAAAGTGAATTTCCTTCCCTATTTGGTCAAGAGTTAACAACACAAGGGTTACCTTGGCTTTTGATTAGGGGATTGTCAATGTGTGGTCATAGAGCTTCTCCTGGAGCAGGACAGCGTTCTGCAGAGGGATTCGTTCACAGATGCACATCCACTAAACAAACACTGACTGATTCCTATGTGCCACCGCAATATACAGCCCTCAGCAAGCTTACAATATACAGATGTGTATCTGATAACTAGCAAACAGGATCATGAATATTTTCTAATTTTTATAAGATGAACTTATTTCACTCTCCTATGCCTGAGCCTTTTTCCTAGAGACCTGCACATTTCCAGCTTCTATTTTTTTTTCTCATTTTTAGCATTTTCCTTCTTATGGAAAATTGGAAGATTTTATTTTGAGGGTAGATGAGTTGGTTAGCCAAAGAGATTTTCCTTATCGTGAAATATTTACTGTGAAGAAGACGCTATTTTAACTACCCATTTAGAGCAAATTGGGATCTCACATACCTGAAGCATTGTGTCACACTTGGTTAATGATAGATTTATAGGGCAAACACACATCGGCCTTAATCCTTTAGTTATTTGACTTTGCCAATGATGAAAATTCCAATTTTTTTATGTTAAGCAGATTTTTATATATTCAGAACCCATAAATCTTCCAATGCCTTGAGATAAATGTCTCAATGAACTCTGAGTTACCGTACTATGAGCTTCTGAGAACTGAGCCAAAGTAAAAGACGCCTCCATCCTCCCTATTCGTAACAGTAAAAGTCTACATGAGGAAAAAACATATTCGGAATAAGCAATATTTGTGTAACAAACTTTTTTGCTTTGTGTTGCATTTCTAATATTCAGAAAGTTGGATATGACAAGTTGGGAAATAACCTCAGGATTTACCAGAGCGAGTCCAGGGTGGGCGGAGTGGTCAGCACTAGGGTAGCTGCTGGAGTCAGCCCAGGCTTTGCCAATCCAGTGATCACTATCCATTATGGCTGTCATATCAATTATGAATTCTCTGACATCAAACACTAAATCAGCTGAAATGATGGGTTTGCCTTTGGCGTGTTTCCCCGGGGAAATAACTGAGAAAACATGTAATAATTCACACAACCAATTTTGTAAACCACCCCCAACTTTTGGGAGAAGGCTGGGGAATAAATTCTAGGTGGATGGATTTGATTTGTACCCAAGTGCTCCTGAAGTATTCGCTCATTCTCAGTGCTTTAATGGTTCCAAAGTAGACGTGACCTTGGTCCTTGGTGAATCTGGGGGCTTTGTTCTCTCCCTGTGACGCTGCTACTAATGCTTGTCGCCTCGAATCTGAGCCATCCCCTACTTTCACAACCTCCATTATCCCTGTAGATTTTGACCCCACCATCCCTCTGTGCCTCTTGGGACACCTGATCCCACTCATCACTCTCTGCACCCCTAATGGAAGTATTGTGGAGAAAATTAAAAGAAACAATAGATACATCATTGAGAATTCATCCTTTCTAGGAAGACTTCTAGAACACCACATCAATGATCTAATTATTCTTTTACTGTGACCCCTTTGGCATTTCATTTATTCAGGAAACGACATATCCACGTAAATAGATTTGTTCCAATATTATCATTAAGTAGCATGCCACTTATAAAACGAAACCTTTCTTCTGTGTTTTGTTGCTTATTGCACAGCTTGTGCATGCAAGCTTGCATGTAGATTCCTGATAGGTAAATTCAGAGGGCAGGCCCAGGCCGGAGGTAAACATATCTCCAAGAAAGCACAGGTTAAACATCTTCTGCTTCTGTTTTCTTTCTTCCTCCAAAGGAAGATTTGCAGTAGAGTAGAAGCACAGTAAGTACAGGATCTAGGTGTATCCAACCCGGGGCCAGAGAAAGTAGAAAGATCACCATTTTTCCAGGTAATTTAATGTGTACTTGAAAATGTCCGGTTGTGTAAATACCAAGGAGAATTTCAGATCCTTGTGGTTGTGGCTGTGTTTGTGTATGGATTTTAAACTTCCCTCAAGATAAAGTGCTTTCTGGTTATTTTCTCTCTTGCATAAAGGCCTGAAGTGAATTAGTTTATCTTTCACTTTTTTATTCTCAGACGTTAGAGAAAGTAAGTTGTTTCAAAGAGATGATATTGTGTTTTTAGTTTTCTGGTTTTAGAGTTTTGGTTTCGGGTTGGTTTGGTTTGGGTTTGGGTTTTTTGTGGTTTTTGATTTTTGGGGTTATTTTTTGTTTTGTTTTGAGGCACAATCTTATATAGCCCAAGCTGGTCTTGAACTTACTATGTAGCCAAAACTGGCCTTGAACCCCTGATCCTCCTCTGACTTCCCAAGTAGGGGAAACCAAGTAGGCATACAGCATTACACCTGACTTGAAGTTGTTTTTAACAACCTAGATCTATGAGTTGAGTGAGAAGAGTCATGGCTGGGGTTCTCCTCCCTTGGTTGTTTCAACTCGCAAATGTGAACCTGCCAAGCCAAACACAAAGAAGTAAATGAGCCAAGTTATTGTATTTTTATTTAATTCCTAGATACTACAAGAAAAGAATATTTGCATTGTGTATTAAATTGACCATAGTGCCAGAACCTTACGATGTTATATTACATAATAACTAATCTATTACCACTGTACACATATTTACACATAAGCCTAAAGACACATACCTTCCACATAAACATGTGCAAGCATATTTCACTTGGACTGAAAAGTTATTTACAACTGTGTCTGGAGATACATACAACAGTGATTAGCAAGTGCGCAGCCCATCTACAACACACACATTAAAACTAAATAAACAGTGTAAGAGTTTATTTTAAAACAATTACAAGATGTTTTATATTTTTCCTTCATCCTGAACTATGTGTTTGAAAACTCAGTCTTCATGGAAACCACATGCAAATCTTTTTGATGGTGGAACAGTCAACTTCCAACAGCCACATGTCTGCATACATCCTTAGAAGATAGCACAGACCCCACACAGCAACTCAAAATGAGAAAGAAAAAATATATACGTGTGTGTGTATCATATGTATAGTTCTGTGCTGTTCCACTTTTTCTAACTTTTATTTATTTTTATTCCTTTTTTTTAAAGAAGGAATTTTTCTCTTCCTATGAATTGAAATAAAAAATTTGGACTGGGAACAAAGATTTTAGTCCATACAACTAGGTTGTTTTTGTTGTTTGATGAAGACCCTCATGAACAGGAAACTAGTCACCCTCTCACTTGCCGTCCTTCAACTGAAGCTTAGTAGAAGCCCTAGTTTGTATGTATGTGATTGTGGCTGTGTATCTTTTTCTCATAGAGCTGAAAACATAGATGCACCAAATTAATTTCACAAACATAAGATACATCTCTACACTAGATGTATTGTAGGAGCTAAGAAAAAAAAATGGGACTTTGGAGTTCACAATACCAACCCTATTCAACAAGCCTGAATCTTCTCTGGAAAAATATACATCAAAAACCTCCACCTCACAGGCTTCCTGGTTTCTCATAACTTCCTTCAGCTGTCTGTCTCCCTTGATCTGAGCAAGCTGTGGCAGTTCTCTGCTGAGCCACTTCTCAATGTGAAGCATTAATCTTCTCTGAACAGGACACAGTCATCTTCTCTAGCTTCCTTCCCCCTGACTATCAAGGACTTTAAAATGCTCCCACGAATGTAATCATTTTCATTTCTTCTACCTGAATTATAAGTTGCTTTTCCATATATTCCCTAAATGTGGTAACATTAAAATTGAAGTGAAAAAAAAAAGAAAAAAACAGAAAAACTTTCTAGTGTAAAACTGTGAGTGCTTCTCAGAGACAGGTGGCTCCCAGCCCCGGTACCAGACTCTTGATGATTGCCTCTGCTTGTCTATCTTCTCCAGGTGTTATAAATATTTTTTCAACGTTGAATGGCTGTTATAAATTCCTCTGTAAACACAGCTGTATTGAGAGACGGTCTAGTATACTCATAACAGGAACAAGCTGTGGAATCAGACTACTTGGGTTCAAGCCTGGCCCTCTTAATGTCCCAGTTTCTTCATCTAGAAGATACAGCCCCTCATAGCCTGATAGTGGGGTTAGTTAGTCAGAGTGTGTAGGACTGCAAATACCACCTGTCTCGTAATAAGCATTCAGTGAATGGCCCTTGCCCCTTTGTTTGGGGTTATTGGAATCATTGCATTTGTGTATGCACTTGGACACCGTCTTTATAACTATGACAGTTGGTCAAGCTTCTGCCCAAACATCTGTAAAGATGAAGATACTAAAATGGCTTCAGAAAGCCCACCAGAGAACTGGTTATCAAGGCTACTTTGGCCAAGTAATATTGAGCAGCATGATCAGAAGTCTTTAAGTTGCTGTATCTACTTTCTAACCCTCTAAGAGAGATGCCTCAAGGAAAATGTAACTGTGGATAGTTACCAGTTTCCTCCTTTTCTCTAAGTAAAAATACTATCTCAAGTATCCCCACTCTACACAATGGTGAAGATCCGTAGTGAGGAAGGAGACCCTCTCATTTCATAGTTCAAAAAGAAGCCAGGTCTGCCTGAATCAGGGGCCAGGTTTTCTTGCCTACCCTAATATTTCCAAGTAGTTTTAGAAAACCTTCACCTGCAAGACTCGACTCATGGCTTATCCTATCCATTCACTATATGAAATCCTCAGAGATTATCTGAGGCGAGTTCAATTTTTCTGGAAAACTAAGAATTTACTCACTGAAGTACCATTTTAAAAAATGTTCTTGGTGACAGCCTTTAAAAATACATTACAGCTTTCACTGCCTTTTTTAAACTGAACAAAATGTAACCAGCATCTGTTTTTCCTAGACTGTCTCCGGCATCTGTTGAGATAGACAAAGTCTGTTTGCCCCAACACCAAACAGCCACGGGCTGTCACTACTGAGGTTTCTGTCCCTTCCCCAGTAGTCAGCCATCACTCATTTCAGATGACTAAGTGTCCTACCTGTAACCTGCCTCTCTCACCCTATGTCCATCCAACACATACTTCATATGTGCAGCTTTAGAAACTCTGTAACCAAGTCTAACAGCAAAACCAAAGTATAGTTGGAAACGTGGAGAATTCCTCCTTGTTCAACCCCAGCATCTCAGATACGCAGCAAGGATGGGGATTGGTACATGGCCAAGAAGCTCTGTTAGCATAAAACACAGAGTTGCTCACTAAGTGGGACTTGCCTAGATGTGCAGAGTTAGTGCTTGCTGATAATCTCCTTCTGTACAAATTCAAGGTTCATCTGGGACTGAAAAAGCCAATCTGTACCCACCAGGACCCTCCATACTGCATATGTGAAGAATGGAAGTTGATTTATACTTAAGCTTAAATCTGGGATGAATATTTGTGTTAGCTATCTATTGCTATGTAACAATTGTCTGTGACACTATATCTTAAAATAATCCGCATGCCTTTCACAGTCTCTCTGGCTTAGGAGTAGAAGCACAGCTTGGCTCTAGACATCATACTGCCCCGCCCTCTGTTCACCATCCTCTGCTTCAGTCTTTTTCAGGCTGTACTAGCTCAATGTCAGTCTCATGAAGGATGGGCTGAGAGCTGCACTTTCTCTGCTTCCTCACTGGTTAAGACCACGTTCAGTTCCTCATCACAAACTGTCTCCCACATAGGCATTGACTTCCTCAACATGGACAAGCAGAAGAGGCACTAGAGCAACCCTCATGGTGAAGTGGAGAGCACTTCCTTTATCAGTACTCATCATAGCAATAACATCCTATCACATTTGCCTGTTCTTTGTGTTAAAAGCAAATCCGTACGTCCATCCCATATTTACTTTACAGTGGGTAAGGACCACTAAGGGCATCACAGATGTTTCCCTGCCACGCTGTATCTTTTCAACTCAAAAAGTATTCCAGCTCTACCATTGCTGGAGGCTCCTTTCTTCCTGTCCATGGTTGGTGAGACTGCTCCTGTAGAGGGAGTTCTGAATGGGGCTTGGTGCCATTGCTAAGTGTCTTCCTTCCAGCTCACTCTCCCTGTGAAGGCAAACCATATGTGCAGGGACAGGTTAGTTACAACTTTGCTAAGTATTTTCACACATCTTCAATGTGTCTGGGTGTTACATGTATCACAGAACCTCTTCTGTAGGTGCTATTCACCTGTGTACAACACATCTAGCTACAGAAGGAAGTGGAACCAATTACAACATATTTGCAGATCTTCAAAACAAACAAAAACAATTTTTGTTTCCTCCATATGATAACAGCTGTGCTTTTCCACCCCATCTACTTAGAAGGTAGAAAGTGACTGAAAGCTACTGTGAATCCTATGTTATATTCACATTTTTAAAATAAGACAAGATAGTAGGGTCATTCCCGCCCCACCACAAGGCTGAGCATGGTGCTTGATGCATAAGAATCTCCTATAGCCTCTCCACTACCCCTCAAGGCTCTCTGACCCAGAGTTGAGAACCTCTAGTTTATAGCACAGGGCAGGTCAAGAGCTCTAACAGCCAAAGGAACCAGGTGGATGATGGAAGCAAAAGGAGGCAAGACATGAGCTCAATGCATAGTGTTCTCTTCCATCTCTGTCTTGAGATAGGACACCCTGGAAGGCTATGTGGTGTTTCCCCACATTCAATGAAGATGTGAGTGTGAAGAAACTGGTCTCTCCAGTATGAGACTCCATAGCACAAGTGTGATGATTAAGGGGTATGGCAGAGCCTTGGCATCCTGTAGTCACAGAGAGCAGTGGCATTCCTGAGTAATCTGAGGACATTTGCTATGTCTGAGGGGCAGCTGTGACTCAACTCCAGCTGTAACTAAATCACATAGCTGCGCAAAAGAAGTTTGGTGGGATTTGTAATCATAATTCACTTATAGCTTCTTTCTTTTATTTTTTGAGAGTGTCTCACATAGCCAAGGCTAGCCTCAAACTTACTTTGTAGCCAAGGATAACATTGAACATTTGCTCCTCCTGCCTTCACTTCCCAAATGCTGGGCCTACAGGGGTGCACCGCTATACCAGTTTATATGGTGTTGAGGAGCAAACCCAGGACTTCCTGCATGCCAGGCAAACACTCTACCAACTAAGATACATCACCAGTCCCTCGACTGTTTTTAATTAATGAAAGCCAAGCCTTTGTTTAATAGATGACATCAGTTTTTTTAAGACAACTCACCTTGTGTTTTCAGAAGTTTCAAGTACAGAGAAAAGGTAGTGCTGACTCAGAATCTGGATATTAGCTATCTTAGCAATTGCCCTTGGTCTGCACTGGAGAGACAGAGCATAGAGCCCGGGATGGATGGTACATGCCTGTGATCTGAGCACTTGAGTCATGGAAGCAGAATGATCAGGAGTTCAAGGTCATCGTTGGCTATATAGCAAGTTCAAGATCAGCATGAGCTACATGAGACCCTATGTCAAGGGGAAAAAAAAGAGGTATGTGAGTACACACACACACACGCACACATGCACGCATGCACACATGCACATACAAACATGAATTGAGTCCTCCTCCCCAAGAGTACTCTTGAAATTGGTGTATGGAGAGCATGTTGCCACTCTGTGTTCATCTCTCAGTCAGACACATGTCTCTGTTATTCTCCCTGTACCCCAAATATCCTGAGATTTTCCCCTAAGTCAGCTCCAAATGGAAACCGACAGAAATTCATTTATTCTCTGTAAACGTGGCACCAGAATCCCCTGAAGCATTCTTGGTGGAGTCCAGCCAGTGTGAAGGCACCTTTTCTAGTTAAATTCTGTTTTTCTGTCACCCTGTCCAGCATCTCATCACCACACACACCATTACTACAGTTGTAAACAGCCCAGGTTCCAACTCTGTTTTTTCTACTTTTTTTTCCCTTCCACCTTTTAGCTGTAAGATTTTTGGCCAACTACTTTTTTTTCAGTTTCTTCATTTGTAGAACAGGGGCAGTATTTGAGCCTAGGGTTAACACAAGAGTTAAGTAGGTTCATGAATGTGAAGAGCTTAGAAGTATGTCTGGCACCTAGGAAATGGTATGGAAGCATTAAAACGGGATGAATGTCCCTTACCCCAAATACGTGGGACCAGAGGTATGTCAGTGTGGGTGTTCTTTAGGAATTTTGAAGATTTTCATATGCATATTGAGCTATCTTTGGGATAAGATTCAAGTCTAAACTCAAAATTCATTTATATTCCATACATACTTTATATCTATGTAGCCTAAAGGTCATTTTAAATCGTATTTTTAGTGCTACTTCATTTTGACTTTAACCCATCTCACAAGCACAGGTACAGAATTTTCCATTGTGGCATCATTTCAGTAGGCTGTTCAACCTGTAAATAATACTGTGCTTCATAAGAATGCCATCAGTGTGCCCATCCGGGTCATTCCCGAAGCTGCCATGCTGAGTCCACTAGCATTGCAGTCTCTAGACCACCACTGATTCAATACAGGACTAAGCTGTCTGAGACCATTGTGAAGAATTCCATCTTGTCCTTGAGGGTATCTGCCATGAGCCAGGTACTGTCGTGCTAGGCAGTGAGGATATGATTAGAAGTAAACCATGGTCTTTGCCCTCACCAGGGTCCCAGAATAAAAAGGAGAGAAATGATGAGCTAAAGGGTGATCCCTGGGAGGCAGGTATGTATCAAAACCACAAAAAGCACAGCTTTAGTTCCACAGTCTCCTACTAATGTCTATTCTAGAATGGAAGGAAAACAGAAAAACTCTTGAAGACATTTGTGAAGCTGTCACTATTTACAGATAACCTTCCCTTTCGTGCTATCACTGCCCATCATGGCTCTTGGCTTTCCCATCTTAGGAGATATTCATTGGCTTTGCCAATGTGGTAGCATTTTATTTGTAAACAAATTTACTTATTCAGAAGTGATTCACATTTTAGTGCCTGTTCTCCAAGGGAATTTAAACTGCACTGGGGAGGCTTTGACATTATTACTTGACTATGAGAAGAGCAAGGGTCCAATGATGGTCAGCCTTGAAAAGAGTTACAGAGTTAGTTCACATGTTCATGTACCAAGTGCATGTGATCTGTAGAGGACTCAGCACCAGCAGTACAGCCTCAGACCCAGACCTGTGTTTACTCTTAAATGCTATTAATAGTCTGAGGGGGTTGTTTTGTATTTTTCTAAGACAGGATCTCACACTACTTAGCCTAGGCTGGCCCAGAGCTCACTATGTAGCCCCACATGGCCTCCAACTCATGCCAGTTCCTCTACCTCAGCCTACTAAGTGCTGGGATTATTGGGATTATAGGCATGAACCACCACACACAGCTCTCTTTGGTTTCTCACTGATTACAAAGGGACTTGACTGTACAAAATTGCTCAATGTGGTCAACTCCCTCATCAACAGTGAACTGTAAAGGCTGTCTTTCCAGAATCTGACCATCTCTGGACCCTGAGCTGTTGGATAATGCTCAGAGATGCACATGGAGAAGGGCCAGATGCTATTCTGTCATTATATTTCCAAACATACTGGCTTCTAAAGTCCCTAGTATCTTTGTTACTTAAAACTGTGCAATCTGAAAATCCCTCTAGCCATCTGTACTTACAAGGAGAAGTTGTGTTTCCTCATTTGTATTTAATCAGAATATTTTTCCCATCAGAAGTTCTGAGCCCTATGAGAGCACTCACTGGTGCTTCCTAACTCCCATAAGAAACAGCATAGCATAGCATAGCATAGCATAGCATAGCATAGCATAGCATAGCATAGCATAGCATAGCTTAGCATAGCATAGCATAGCATAGCATAGCATAGCATA
Source organism: Nannospalax galili (assembly GCF_000622305.1). Lineage (NCBI taxonomy): Eukaryota > Metazoa > Chordata > Mammalia > Rodentia > Spalacidae > Nannospalax > Nannospalax galili. Next base: position 3,052,140 of record NW_008360323.1, on the reverse strand, counting down.
GCTTAGCATAGCATAGCATAGCATAGCATAGCATAGCATAGCTTAGCATAGCATAGCATAGCATAGCATAGCATAGCATAGCTTAGCATAGCATAGCATAGCATAGCATAGCATAGCATAGCTTAGCATAGCATAGCATAGCATAGCATAGCATAGCATAGCTTAGCATAGCATAGCATAGCTTAGCATAGTATAGCATAGCTTAGCATAGCATGGATAGATGATAGATAGATGATAGATAGATAGATAGATAGATGGGATGGTCGGTCGGTCGGTCGATAGATAATAGCTAGCTAGATAATAGATTAGATAGATAGATAGATAGATAGATAGATAGATAGATAGATAGATAGATGATTAGATAGACAGATAGACAGACAGACAGACAGACAGACAGACAGACAGATGCATGCTAGAGTCCTACTAAAAATATCCATGGACCCATACTGCTGCCTTAAGGGAATCCTGGTCATGAGCTACTACATGAGATGTTCAAGTTCACGGTCTTGCCAAAACCTTTGTGGGTTGCCAGATTTCAGTTGTTGCTTCACAAGTGAAACAGGCCATTTTCTTGAGCACTGAGGTATTCCCCAGCTTGGCCTCTCTGTCTAGAAAGTGCCATTTTCGTAAAGAGCTGTCATGCTCTGTGTCCTTTGCCTTGTGATTTAGCAGTTCGGGGAGAGTGCAGCTGCTCCTGCTCGCTCTGTGCTGGTGATATGTGTTTTTGTTTTATTAAATCTTTAAAATACTGGGCTTGTTTTTTATGATCCCCATATATTCTTTTGTTCTTCTTCATGACTGGTTAGATCACATTTTTGCTCCCTTTGTAAAAATATTAGGGCCTTTCTGAAGAACACTGTGGTCTCCAGAGCAGCTGCCTAATAGAGTGGAAGGCTGTGTGGTGCTAACAAGTGGCTGCGTAGAGGCTGATGCGAGTGTGTCACACTCACACAAGGTCCACGGAAGTGCAGGTCTTCTGGCTCTTGCCAGACTTGCCTTGATAACACTCAAATCATTTGGCACATATCACAGGGCTCTTTATGAGATGAAGACACCAAAATGGCTTCTGTTCCCATTATAGACAATTTGTTGTGATTAAAGGTTGCTAAGAAACTTGTTAAGTAGAAGCCAGATCTTGGCCAGGTATGAACTTGTGCATTCAAGCCCTGGGGCTCACATCCAATGCACTGGGACCTTAATTCTTCAGACTCAATGGAAACTTTTCCTTGAAAATGCTGAGGAAGAAGAGAGCATCCTGTTCTGAATTCTCAGGGGACCCAATCCCACCCCATCCCCTGCAGTACATCTAATAGATGGTCCCTACACAAAGGAGACTCAAAAAGTTTGAATTAATCTTGAATACAACCAGCCTACTCTAACTGATATGAATCCCCAAATAAACCAGTCCGTGACATCCAATTGAACTTGTTCCTGTGCATACAGTATCTCAACCCATCCTGTGCTGTTAGTTTTGGCAAGTATACTACAGCATATAATAAATCATAGAAGGAAAAAGCTTTTGGCCTAGCATGGTTCAGCCTGCTGTGATGTTAGAATACAGAAAGCAGTTCTGTTTTTAGGCATCCTTTTACTAACCCAGCATTCATAATTTATGATTTCACTGTAAAATTCCTGCAACACTACACCAAAAGTGGTACTGCCCTTTAATTAAGTACTCTCGGTAGGAAAAACGCGAAACTGATGTGCAAAACGTCTCTCTGTGCAGTGATTGATAGTGATTGCATCTTTATGAACCCAGCCTAAAGGTCTCAACTTCCTGATGGGTAAAGTTGTCCGTAGGGCTGCTTCCTGAGTCTGCCTGGCAGAGATCAGTCACTGCTAACAAAATTGAAGATAATTCAGAGCAGGGAACACAACTCAGAAATACCGAACTATTAAGCCTGTCTGTTCATACTTTGTCACAGTCTCTATGATTCGCCCCTTGTTTCTGTAAGAGCTTATGATCAAAATTTCACGCTATCTGTGCACTTGGGTTGTGATACAAAGAATAGAATGTAAAGTAGGCTATCTCTTCAAGCATCCTCCTCTGACATTTGGACTTTTTTTAAAGTGGAAATAATGAATCAGGGGGTACCTCTGGCCCCATTGGTGCACGAACAGAACATGATAGCCAGAGAGAACTTTAATCTGTTCCATTGTTTTACATTCTTTTTCAGTTATATTTTTGGAGATGATGTCCTACTATACAGCTTAGATTGACCTCCAACAGAGGTCCTCCTGCCTCAGCCTCCTCCTGAGTGCTGGGATTAAAAGCATGCACACCATGCCTAGTTGTTCAGACATTTCCTTCCTTCATTGAAAGTGAGCAACTTTAATTTTTAAAATACTACCAGGAAATGTTAGAAGACAAAACCCCTGAGCCAGGTCTTCCCTGGCTCCTCACTGCTTCTACTTTGGTTTGTAATTGCCCTCAGCTAAGATGGGATCTCCACAGCCTCAGCTCACAGCACCTGCTGCAAGGTCTTATGGGTGTATCTAGATCAGAAATACTTCTGGCTCCTGGAAAGAAAAGGAACAGGTCCCTCAAGGTAGCAATGGTTGCATTAAATCAGATCTTGGGTGTGGGCTCAGCTGCTCCCAGTCATAAGAACAACCAGCAACCAAAACAAATGGATATAATCCACTCGCTTAGCTGTCTTGTCTGTGTCTGAGATGACTGTGTTCTGGGCTCTGTTAACAGTGAGCATGCATGTCCTTTCTGGTGTTTTTGCAGGTTCGGTCCAGGCTTGGTCATCTATTGGTATGGGTTTATCCAGGAGCTGGACTGCCACCGGGAGAGGGGCATCCTGCTCAAAGCCTGTTTCCCCACAGACATCGTCACCTTATGCCATAGCACAGCTTGACCCTGAAGATCCTGGAAGAGAAGCTGGAGGAAGAGGCGAATCCGGAAGCAATTTGACTTTCCTGCAGTGTAAACTCCTGGCAACATCTTCCCTGAACTTCAGCTGAACCCTTGCTGCTGCGGTCACAGCCTTACCTCTCTAGACAAACATATCAAGAGTTTCTGTTTTCCTTCATCCCTTGCTGATGTGAACAGCCAAGAACTACAGACACAACCCACTCATTATCAGCATTTCTGTCTCTGTCAAGCAGTTAGTTTATAGATAGTCATAATCTTTCTTCCTTCCGGATGGTTTCTCCTTGTATATTGAACAAAAGAAAAAAATGTGGAGACTGAAAGGTATGATTTTTCAATTCTCCTCCCTGTTATCAAATCACCCCCTTAGTTTTTTTCTAAACCTCCATTCATTCTCCCTTCCTCCTCCTTTCTCTTCATGGGCACTCGGGTACCAAGTGTTGCATTACATTACCTTCATGGGATAGCCTAGCACAAACTTAGAAAAGCTGGAGACAGGAAGTGGAAATTGAACGTTCCCTCTCAACAGTGGGACTCTGTGGACCTGGGTGGAAGCTTCTATAGTCTCCTGATTTCTGTGGCATTCAGCCAAGCTGCAAAAATCCCCTTGGTGGGAATTTCTTTTTTCATAATGCTTATTTGAACATCAAGCATTTTACATTAATCTCATCTTAAAGTATGAGTTAGGTTGTGTCTGGAAGACCATGCTTCTTTGGCTCGGGGCTGAGAGAAAGGATGCTAACTTGGGCTATGTTGTCCAGTGTGGACCATGCTACCTGCTGGTACAATGCTACCCAATGTTTTTATGAAATTTTTTTAAAATCACATTCATAAATACTGCTTTGTGTCTGTATTTTATACCACATAATTGTATACCACTCAATTTAGGCATTAAAAATAGCTTTGAATGAATTAAGTGTACCAGAAATAAATTTAGAGTGGTTTTTAAATAAAGCAAAATAAAAGAGATTTTTGTATTTATTCACTTTAATTTATTTACTTTTATGTACTGCAGACCAGACTTCAGTGTGTAGTAAAATATCAGTAAAATAATTATAAACTTATCTTTTGGGAAATTAAAAAGTGTATCTAAAAAAAGTGATTAGTAGAAAAAAAATTTGCCCTCATATGCTTTTAAAATGTAGGTTTTGTAATGTTGAATGGTTTTGGAAATATTAATTAAAATATAATGTTTGGAAACATCTTAAGTCATAAAATGATTCTTTTTGTACCTGGAAAGTACAAAACACAGCCTGTTGCTTTCCTACTGAATGACAAAAACATGGCAGGTCCAAGATGGGATTTCTGACTTTCCAGTAAGACTGCATTAAATGACAGGAGATGTGATCAAATGGCAAAGAGGCACCAGGCAAACTTCTATTCCAGCAGAAGAAGCTTTGTACAAGCTTTGAGAGTAAACAGAGTGACTTGAGGCCACTACTACTGATGCGTGTGTGCGCGCGCGTGCGCGCGCACACACACACACACACACACACCCTCTAAAGAAAAATAAAATCAGGTTTCATGGGCATGCTCTGAGCTGCTGCTTTTCTGTAATAGTAAATTACATGTATCTGCACAGATGTTGAAAACCCTGCTAAGCCCTTGTCAAAGATGTGCTTGTTTAACAGACAAATTTATGATGAGTGTGCACAAATAAATTTTAAAAAAATTAAAAGGTGCTTGCGTTTTGTATTTATTCTTCTACCTGGATCCCTGACCTAATGTGTTGTGAGAAGGTATTGGTGTTCCCAGCAGAGACACCTCCTTGTATTTATGAATGGGGCTTTAGAACTTGGCCTGTCAAAGTGAGAAAAAAAACAACAGTAAACTATGAGATAAGGTTATGGGTTACTCAGAAGTAAGCTCTTTCCCATTCAAAAACTAGTGTGATCATTGTGTCTGCTGTGTTTGAAGAAGAGGGGTGCAGAAGAGAAAGAAGTTAGGTTCCTAGATGGGAAGCTTAAAACGTCTTTGTTTTTTATTTTAAAATATTTCATTTGTTATTTTTAATATGTACGAGTGTATTGCCTGCATGTGTGTAACTGCACCCATGTTGTGCAATACCCAGGGAGATGAGAAGAGGGTGTCAGATCCCCTGGAACTAGAGTTACAGGCAGTTGTTAGCTGCCATGTGGGTGCTGGGAACTGAACCTGGGTCCTCTTCAAGCAGCCAGTGTTCTTAAAGGCTGAGCCATCTCTCCAGCCCCTTCTCTTTTATTTTTAAAAAAATACTTTTCTGTGGCCCATCTCTGCAGGCTGCTTGCTTGGTTTTTAGTTTAGGCAATACAAGCATCACCCTTATAAAACATACACCAAATGACAACTTAAATACTTTTAGGACTGTTGTCATTAGAACATTAATGACGTTAATGTTACAGCCAGTTTTTTGTTGTTGTTGTTGTTTTGTTCGTTTTGTTTTTTATGGACCATCTGCACAATGCTGATGAATTATGGCGAGCCAGGAAGCAGAAATGTGAGCAAAACTAAATGGCGCGCCCTCTGCCACACAGAGACTAGCTACGTGCGCATCTGCTCCCACAAACACTTGAGGCTCGACTTTGAAGAGTGGAGATGGACTAAGGGCAAAGCGATCTGAAACAATGACTGCGCACCCTCCCTCCTTCCACCCTTTCCTTCCCACTCCTGAAACACCATAAACAATTGAGAATCTTTTTCTTTTGCCTTCCAGTGAGGTGTACGTCAATGCTTTCACATATAAAAGGGAAGGCTTAGGGGCTGAAAGGAAAGCTGGACCTCCAGGGAAAGTAAAATGCAAGCGTAGGTGTATGTTCCTGCTCAGTACCTGCAAGGCTTGTTCCACTATGGAAAAGATGATTAATTTTTGGTCTTTGGGGATTGTATTAACTCAGGAGCCACCAGGGAGGAGACTGCTTGGAGCCCTGATGGAGGTAATTGGAATAGTCCCTGGCCTCCAAGCTAATCAACGCACAGCGCCAAAGTGAACAGTTAGTTCGCTCGACTCTCACGAGGGAACTGCCTGCCTTGTGTCCTTTCTCCATTGGAACCAAGATACCTGATGTTTGCCCTTTTAACCTGCTTCCGTGAATAGGCCTGGTGTGTCAATTGCATTCACTCTTCTGTGCACCGTGTGTTTCTTCCATTCTCCCCTTCTTGGTCATCCTTCCCTGCATTAACTTTCTCCAGCTTCCTCCCACATGGACATGTATCTGCACGTCTTCCTGTCTTCTTTCTAAACAAAGATCCCAAATGCAAAATGCATCTCATCTAAGTCCTTGTGCATAGAGTGGAGCGTGGGGAAAGGCTTGATCTAATCTCTTTGAGGAAAAACTAAACCCAAGCAGCCTTTCACATGCCAAAATACCAGAGTGTATAGCGGCACCTGTAGGATCCCAAAAACGCTGAAGGAAGGTAATAAGACCTCACAGAGTTAAATTCAGTTTGAGGTTTTGCCTTCAAGAAATGTTTTGACCAAAGGAGCCAAGGAGACGTGGAAAGTTTTAGAGCTTCTTTCAGCCTGAGTGAATGTGCTCAGCCCATCACAACTGTGAATTAAAATAGTAAAATGCCTGTGTGGCTCACCCATCCTGGGGCAGCTTGCCATTGCGCATGTGCTCTGGTTGCCTCATAGGATAACTATTCAATGACAAGAGTGGGAGGGACGCTCTCCCAGTGGGCACAGTCTTGATTAGGGTTAAGGAAGAAAGTAAGTATAAGCAGAGAGGAAACAGACTGGGCAAACAATGGGAGTCTGTCTGCAGTGTCACTGTGAGCACCTACCTCAACCTGCGTGCTTAGAGTCATTCTTAGCTTAAGGAAGGGTCACACGTGACTAAGTTGGGGTCATCTAATTACATGACTCCACACCAACCTTCCTATCTGTAGTAAATGTGATCTGAACCTGCTTTGTTAAAAGCATGCCCCAATTCTAAAGGTTAAATAAGAAAGATGGGATTATTAATTAAATAATAGCCAGAAGAGCTTGAGTTCCCCTTGTGTTTTTGGCTTTCCTGCTATTGTTTCGAATATGGATGTGAGACAAAGAGGCTGCTTAGGTCAAGCTCTATAAATTACAGTTTTCATACAATAGTAATCCACTAAAATGATTTCAAAGCTTGATCAAAGTACTTCAAAAAGCCTTTTAAAACTTTTCCACAATACACCGGGGAGAGGAAATGCTCATTTGATGCCTTGATTTCAGTTAGTGTAGCAGAGTTCAACTTTGATGCCATACCTACTTTATATAAAACCCAAATCATGGATCACATGAAACCAACTTGTTCTTCCTGCCTCACGTGTGACGTTTTCATCTAGTTACCTAGAACAACTCAACATTCGAGTCACATGTAAGGAAAATGCAGATATAATAGCAGTTTTGCATAAGCCTAGCTTGACAGTGTGTGTGTTCCTCAGGCTTTTGTCAAGCCTATCTAACCCCTGCGCTTAGAATAAAGTGGAGTCAGTGGGCTTATTTGGCATGTTAATAATCATGGCAACAAATACATTTATTTATTTCATCCCATTTCTCTCACTTGGATTTATTCTGAGCTGGTTTATGTCATGGGAAAGGATGCTGGGAAGTACTCTGGTGGTAAAGCAAAGTGAATTCTGGGCTCTGCTATGCATGCAGTGTGGGTAAACCAAAGCAACCACATCAGGCTCAACTGAAGACCCTTGCTACTACATCAGGGTCATTTTCATTTTTTTAAAGGAAGGTCACTTTGAAAGGCTAGCATGAAATATCACCAAGTCAATTAAGTAATAACAGTTGAAGTTCAGAGTTTAATTGAGGGCCAAACATGAAGCCAATGACCATTAACCTGAAATGCCCATTAATTCCCCCTGGAAACTGCCTTGGTTAAAGGTATTTCTAAAATAACTAGCACTTTTCCTTTAAAAAATGCCTTTTGTCAACTTTCACATTCAACACACATGCATTTGGAAATAATTTAGTGTGTCTATATAGACTTTCTGAGTTTTTTAATTTTTAATTGAAATTCTTTTAGAGGACTTAAAAGTCCAGATAAAACCACCTCTTCTCAGGAAACTGTAGCTCTTTCTAAGTAAATTGAAAGGTGTATGCTATTTGTATACTTAGTTCATATGTATCTTAATTGTTAGCATACTTGTTTCTGTGCTTGTTTCATGTAAAATCCCCAGCTCTTGTCTCCATGAGAGCAGAAACTACATTTATTTTATGAACTCCTCCATGTCCCAGGACCTTTCAAAATTCCTGGTGCAGAGCAAGTGTCCAGCAAATATTGTGTGAACAATGATTGTTAAATTTATGTCGAGTATGTTCTCACTTGCTTCAAACAAATAATTAGTACTGTTTTTCATTTCCTTCAGCTAAAATATGGATATAATTCCTGAAACCAGGCAAGCAGCATATATGTTGATGTTAAAGAAATAATTACTTTCAAAACCTACCAAATCTGAACTAAAGCACACTTACAAGAAGTCTTTTTTGGAAGCAGGCTTAGTTTTAAGGGGAAGTCATTGTCATTTCATTGCATTTGCATTAAGTAGCCCAAGAGCATTAACTTTATCCAGTGAATTGCTGAATGAAAATATTAGAAATCTTAACTTTCTTTTAAAAAATAGATTTATCTTCATCTTTTCAATTCTACTTTAAAAACAACTTCCCTTAAAATCGTATCACGGTCCCAAATCCAATGTGTTCCAAGTACACATTTTGGAATATTCAGGGGAGTTATTGGTCTACCTACAACCGGAACTTTTAATAGCTCACCTTTATAATGCCCAGTTGATAGCAAAATGCTTCCTGGCCATGAAACCAGTTGGCTGGCTCTAGAGAAAGAGTATCTGGTTATTTGCCAGCAGGATCTGACCTTTGGAGAGATGCTGTGCACAGCCTTCTCAGTGGGTACTTCCTTATTAGTCAGTAATCCAGAGGGCATCATCACGTGAAAGCCAAAGCGTGCTTCCTCATATCCTGGAAATGTGTAGCACAAAAGACCTGGAACTTCTCCATTTATTCTTTGCCCTGACAGTTTCTCCGAGCTTAATCTTTGGTATGCAACTTTCTTTCTCCATGGCTATCTGGAAAACACTGAGCCAGGTCGTTGCTGGATGAACGTGATACTTCTCAGGGGTTTCTAGCACTAAGGCTATTTAAGACACAAATGTTTATCAATCTCATAATGAGTATTTACAAGTATTTGAAGCACTGTGGGAAGTTTTTAATGTAATAGAAGGCCATCCTTCTTGGAGAAAACTCATGACTTGTCAAAGTGGGAACATTAAAGACTTGAAATTTTCAGAAAAGATAATCATAGTGCAATAAGGAAAGAAGAAACACTGTGAGCTTTTAATAAGTTATTTTAATCAAAGTCTGTGTTCAGCAAATAGTTTTACATTTTCCTATGGTGCTGTACTCTCTGCTGTTGAGAAACATTTTGAGGTCAAGTTCAGCTTAGCAGGAAATAAGGCTATGACCAGTCATGGACATTGGTCTTCAGCGTGGGTAGTAAGTACAGAGATGCTACAAAAGTTCCCTTCCTGCCCTGGACCATTCATGTCTAGAGCAACCCCTAAGCAAGTAGAACAGAATTCACACTTGTTCGTTGATCTAAGTAATAAAACAAGTAGTAACTTTTTCACGGCTCTCTAAAATCAACTGATAATTCTGTCTGTGACTAAATCCTGTCAAACTCAGATAAGCCAAATATATCGACAGAAATATTTTAAAGCAAAGCAAACACCAGAAGTGCCCAAAAATATTATTCTAGGTAAAGTAAATGCCCACAAATTGAATGATGCTATTGTTTGAACACAGAGTCTATAGTTTTGGCTCTACATAAGGATTTTGGATTTGAAGAACATCTGCCAGTAGACGATTTTCTACACTCCGCAATTTTAGGGGTTTGTTTCTTTGATAGTTTTTGTATGGTTGGTTTTTGTTTTTATTAGGGCGTCAGTAGACTGTTTCTTGGTCTCATTTGTTTGGTTCTTTGAGTCGAAGTCTTGCTCTGTAGCCCGGATTGGCCTGAAATTCACTGCATAGACCAGGCTGACCTTAAACTAGAAACATTCCTCCTGTCTCAGCCTCCCAAGTGCTCTGATTATGGACATGAGCCACGAGACCTGGCTTCTTTGGGCGTTCTCCCAGTCAAACTACACTAGGGTTCAAGGTCTTCTATAAATTTGTATTCCATAGCCTTCTCATATCTATCAATATTCTTCTTATTATGATACATTTTTATAAGGCAGTGATTGCATGTTCATATTATTGACTTTAAAGTATACTCTCATAAAGAAATGTTAGAAGCCTACTGGGATAGCTTTGCCCATGAAATACTTGCTTTGCAAGTATAGGGAGTTGAGTTTGATCCCCAGTGCCCACGTAAAAATCCAGGCCTAGGGGCTGGAGAGGTTGTTCAGTGGTTAAGAACACTGGTTGTTCTTGCAGAAGACCTGGGTTCGAATCCCAGCATCTACATGGCAGCTAACAGCTGTCTGTAACTCCAGTCCCAGGGGGATCCAACAGCCTTTTCTGACCTCCGCGGGCAGTGCACGACAAGGGTGCACTTACCTACATGCAGGCAATACATGCATACACATAAAATAAAAATTTAAAAATTTAAAAAAAAATCCAGGCCTAGTGACAAGCTCCTTTAATCCTGGTGTTGGGGTGAAGGATTCCTGGGGCCTGCTGGTCAGCCAGTAGAGCTTAATTCATGAACTGCAGACCAATGAGGCTCTGCCTCAAAGGAGGTGGATGGTATTCTTGAGGATGACACTGAAGGCTGTCCTCTGGCCTACTTATGTACACATGTGCAGGTACACACACACACACACACACACACACACACACACACACACACACACAAAAAAAAAAAAAAAAACTCTTTAAAAAAGAAGCATTAGAATATTATCAACTGTGAAGAAGATAGGTATATTTTACATAGTGATACATTTTTTTAATGCTGTTAAGACATAAATGATTTTCCTAAAACCTTTAATTGCATCAGTTCATTAACCCTGGTGGCTAAAATAATGACAATTATTGTATATGAAAGATTAGTAGATAAAAATCTTAAAGCTTAGAGTAGCCAATGGCCTGCGGAGCAACATGCCTAAGTGTTATTGTGACTACTGTGATACCTGTCTTACCCATGACTCTCCATCCATGAGGAAGACGCAGTGCAGTCACAGGAGGCACAAGGAGAACATGAAGGACTCTCCACACAGTGGATGGAAAGAGCAGCCCAGAGCCTGACTGACAAGACAACGGCTGCATTTCAACAAGGAAAGGTACCTCCAGCTCCCTTCTCTGCTCCTTCTCCTGCAGGGGTCATGATCCCACCTCCCCCCAGTCTCCCGGGTCCTCCTTGCCCTGGTATGATGCCAGCACTCCACATGGGAGGCCCTCCCATGATGCCAATGATAGGCGTCCCTCCTCCTGGGATGATGCCTGTGGGATCTGCTCGTGGAATGAGGCTACCCATTGGAGGCCACATGTCCATGATGCCAGGGCCTCCAATGATGAGACTGCCTGTTCACCCCATGATGGTACCCACCCGGCCTGGCATGACTCAACCAGACAGGTAAGAGCAGAGGGCTCTGTCAGTTTTGTATTGTGTGTTCTGTTTCACCAGGAGATCACGTGCTACGTCCGAGTGTTTTCTAGCAGCATGATGAGGAAGCCTTCTCCCCTTTCTAGCAAAGATGTAGCTTTGGAGGGGAGAAGGGGGACAAAAAAAAGTGCTGATTTCATTTGTATTGTGAAATGTAGAAATAAAATTGTCAGCTCCTTGAGTTTAAAAAAATTCTGAAAGCTTGTATGCTGTGCTGATTTGAATAGAAGAATTCATCTTGATTTTCAGTTGCAACTTTTTTTAAACAAAAAATTCTGCAAAAAATGGAAATATACCAATAAAACATAACAGAGGGATTAGGGATGGGGCTCAGTGGATAGCATGTTCACCTGGCATGCACAAAGCCCTATGTTAGATTCCCAGCACTACATAAACCTGCCATGGTAGCACATGCCTCTAATCCCAGCACTTTGGAGGTAAAGGCAGGAGGACCAATTCAGTGTCATCCTTGGCTACTTAGAGAGTTTGAGGCCAGCCTGGGCTACACGAGGCCCTGTCTCAAAAAAAGAAAAAAGATAGGAGCTGGAGAGATGGCTCAGTGGTTAAGAGCACTGGCTGCTCTTGCAGAGGACCGGGTTTGAATCCCAGGACCCACATGGTGGCCAACAACTAACCTGACCGTAATGCCAGTTCCAGGGGATCCAACACCTTTTGACCTCCATGGGCATTGTATGACACAGGTGTACTTACATACATGCAGGCAATACACTCATATGCATAAAGTAAAAAATAATAAAATATTAAAAAAATGAAAAAAGATAAACAGGAAAAACAGTGAGAGAAATGGCCAAGTAAAGTAGAAAACTCTGCTAACTATACTCTTGTTTTCTCACAATCCTTGAAAGAGTTTTCCAGTGGCAAGAGGGTTACAAAAAACAGAATGGGAAGCCAGAGTGAAGGAAGCTCATATGAGAACTGAATTATCCTTCCAGCTGGCTCCTTGACAATTTCCTGGGAAGTGTGGACAAAGGAAAACCAAGCCGTTAGCAAAGATGAGACATCTGACCCCTAAACTCAGAATTTTAGAATTGGAAGGCACCAGAGACCTCGCTTTACAAATGAGAAACCAGAATCAGGAGAGGTCAAGTGACTTGTCCAAGGCCATGGAGCTGTTTGAAAAGGGGCTGTGCCAGCACCTCCCCCTCCTAACCTCCTGTCTTCTGTCTTCTCTTCTGTAAACTTAATAATTTCTTTCCAAGAGTTTCTCATACCTTGACTTGCATTTATAATTTACAAAAATGGGTTCTGGCATATTTGGGGGCGAACATTCTTGAACCCTGCTGTGTATGCCCTGCCCACATACCCTAATCAGTATAGTAGATATCAGCAAGGCTTTTAGTGCAACTAGCTCTACCTGCCATCCCACCTTAGTATCTAAAAACCCTTAACACTTGGTAGCACTTGGTTTCTTCATATTACCTTCTAGCCTAAGGATGTGCCTCAGAGAATGAACATGGAAATATTGAAGATATTCATTTTCTTCTGAAAAATTTACATATTATTTGTTTTTCTTTACACTGGGGCAGGGGGACTCTCTGTAAAATGTGACGCTTACCATCTTCCCTTACTGTAAATATAAGATTACATTTAAATCCACTGATCATCTTAGAAATGATACCCTGATCAATGTACAAAGTTCTGGAACTATAGCCAGGAGAGCCTGATGGCCCATCTTTGCAGTGGGCTAGAGTCCCTGTCTCCCCACTCACAGGCACCAAACTTACTAAAGGCTGCAGACTTTGTCTGTAAAATTGAAATAATACCTATCACACAGGACTGCTATGGGTATTAAATAAGATTAGTGCTTAATACGCCATAAATCACAGCTGTACTGAAACTGGTATCATCATATATTATAGCTGTATTACACATTATATAACGATTAATAAATTGTTACTGCAAGGAAGATCCATTTTGGAGCCCGGGGAGGCAGCTCAGTGGGTAAAGTGCTTGCTGCTCAAGTGTGAGGACCTGAGTCTAATCCCCAGCATTCCGGTAAAAGCTGGGCTTGGTGGCATGTGCCTATAACCCCAGCATTGGGAGGTAGAAAAACAGGTCCATCCTAGGGGCTACTAGGCAGGTAATCTTGCTGAAATGGCAAGTTCCAGATTCAGAGAGAGACTCTGATCTCAACAAATAAGGTGCAGAGTGATAGAGGGAGAGATCTGATGCTGATCTCTGGCCTACACATGTGCACACACAGGTGAGTGTACCTGCACATGCATATGAACACATACACACCATATAAGGAAGAGGGTCCATTTCACAAATGATATGCAACATCTCAAGTTGCATTTTCTATGTTGACAATGGCAGTTATTATAAGGGGATAGTTTGACTTGCTGTCGCTGCTTTTCTGAGGCTCATTTAGAACAAAAATTCCCCCAAAGTTAGGAGGGGCAGGACAAGATCATCCTTTGAGAGTAGAAGCACGTCAAGTTGATTGATTTTGTAGACAGATGTCCAGTTTCCATTCCTGTGCTCAGAGGAGGTACTCAGAGACAGCAAGCCTATATTTCTTTGGATAGTGACAGTAGCCTTTGCCACAAGTACAACCTCAACCTCAGCGCAGCACAGGAAGCAACCAGCGCTTACACATCTGATTGACAGTCCAAATCCAAGGTGCCCTGGATGTTCCCCTCAACATGCATGGGTCTGTCATCACAGAAAAGCTTTCTTTCTTTAAGGAGATTGAGATGCCTGCTTGAGGCCATTGTTAATTCACAGAAAGAAAGGATAAATGCAATTTGAATTTGATCTCTGGAAAAACAAAAAGGCAAAGCAAAAGGCATTTGAAGAAACCACCAGTTGGCTCCTGGATGCTTTTCTCTGCTGACTGTGACACTCTTTGGAGTGGCTTTTTAAAAGGCATGACTTTTACTAGGCCACCACTCCCAAATATAATCTTCATTAGATAACCGGCAAGGGAAATGATTTCTAAATAGTTGAACAAAGACTTGCATTCCCCTCACAAAGACTCCACAGGGGAGGCAGGCAGCAAACCAGCTTCCCACCGGAAGCTAAAAACACTAGAACAAATGATCAGCCCAGGCCTGAGAGATGGCTCAGCAGTTGAGAGTGCTGGCTGCACTCTCAGAGGACCCCAATTTGTTTCCCTACACCCACGTGGCAGCTAACAACTGTCTGTAACTCCAGTTCCAGGAGATCCAATGTCCTCTTCTGTTCTCCACTGACACTGTACTCATGTGATGCCCATGCCACATGCAGGAAAAATACTCATGTATATAAATACATAAATCTTTTTAAATATCTTACTTATTTTTATTTGATGTGTATAAGTGTATACATAAGCATGCATGTATGTAACTGCACCTGTGTCATGCAGTACCTGCACAGGTAAGAAGAGGCATCAGATCCGCTGCTGTTACAGATGGTTGTTAGCTGTCATATGAATGCTGGGAACCAAACCCAAGTCCTCTGCAAGAGCAGCCAGTATTCTTAACTTCTGAGCCCTCTCTCTAGCTCCACTAATTGTTTGTTTTATTTTTTTAAAGTTAGTCAGGAGAGTGTGGCTCCTCTAGCCAGGGCCTCAGAGCATTGTATACAGAGTCCACAGACCTGAGCAATGCCCCCAGCAAGCATGTACATGCTCTTCTGTGCTTTTCAGAGATCGTAAAAAATCTAGCTTTATTTCTTGTAGCTTCAGACGAGATTGAGTGACTACCCTTTATCCAGTCTAGGCTATCTGAAAACTGAGAAATGTTTTTGAAATGTTAAAATATGTGTCCAAACAATCACAAAAATATAATAGCATAAATTACCCGGGATGGCCTATTGTCAACATGCAGAGAATATGTCTCTGTGGTTTGCTAGTGTAATTCATGGAACACAAATATAGAAATACCCAATGGCCTGTGAGGGGACTCCCTTAGGTGTTCCTCCCATACCGCCAACTTCAGTCATGGTGGTCTGGTTAGTCTTTGTCAACTTGACACAAACTAGAGTCACCTGGGAAGAGGTGTTTTCTTAATTGATGTAGGAGGGCAAATCCACTGTGGGCAGTACCATCCTGGGCAGATGGGCCTTTGCTGTATAAGAAAGCAGAGAAGACCAGGGGAAGCAAGCCAGTAAGTACTTTTCTCCATGTCTCTGCTTCAGCTCTTGCTTCTACTTCTTAGAGAAGTTCCTGCCCTGACTTCCTGCCCTGACTTCCCTTGATGATGGACTATATCCTGTAAACTAAAATAAACTATTTCCTCGCCAAATTTATCACAGCATTTTATCATAACAACAGAAAATAAACTAGAACATGTGGAGTAGCCACAACTTAGAGGAAAGTGCTGGCCAGCATAACTGAAATTTCACAATGCCCTCAATGGCCCCTTCCATTGCAGATGTATCCCAAATCTGTGAGTAGGATGGCACACTACCTGCAATCCGAGCACCCAGGAGGCTGCAGCACAAAGTTTGCAAGTTCAAGGCCAGCCTGAGCTATGTAGTGAGACTATATCTTAAAAAGAGAAAATTATGAGGCTGGAGAGATGGCTCCGCAGTTAAAGAGTGCTGACTGCTCTTGCAGTGGACCCAGGTTCAATTCCCAGCACTTACATGATAGCTAACAACCATCTGCAACTCCAGTTCCAGGGTAATATGATGCCCTCTTCTGACCTCCATGGGCATTGCATGACACAGGTGTATTTATATACATGCAGACAATACACTTGTACACAAAATAAAAATAATAAGTAAAGCATTTTATTTTTAGTCTTTTTGAGACAGGGTCTCCCTGTAGCCCCAGCTATCCTGGAACTCACTATGTAGACAATGCTGGCCTTGAACTCACAGAGATCTGCGTGCCTCTGCCTCCCGAGTGCTGGGATTAAAGGTGTGCGCCACCACACCTGGCAGAACATTTTTAAAAGAGAAAATTATGAAATAGAGAATAAAAGAGAAAAAAAATCTATTTGTTTGCTCACACAGAACTTAGCGAAGCAGAAGTAATAGTCTTGAGAATTACTTTGCAATGGGCCCATTTTGCATGGTAGACTTATGATATACAAATTATACAGATCTGGTATTTAAATTTGAAAATTTCAAATTATTTTGCATTGGATTCAGGTTGGTATCATATATTGTTAAAAACATAAAAGCCTGACACAAAGTGTTCTGAAATTCCTTGTTCTGATTCCTTTGATTATATATATATATATATATATATATATATAATTTTGTGTGTGAGAGTGTGTATGGTGCTGAGGATTGAGCCCAGGGCCTCATTCGTGCTAGCCAGGCAGTCTACCATTGAGCTCTTATCTCAAGCTCTTTGGTCTGATTATCACCTAGACCTGATTTAAGTCTATACAGTTGCCAAAATATCCATTCTTCTAGCTCATAAGCATTTGTTGATATGGATGGAATGTGGTGAGCAAGGGTCTCTCAATGTTGTAGGAACCATAACTCCTCCTGGACTCCTTTTTGGAAACAACCCAGTTGGCCTTCTCCATCTAAGATGGCCAATATAGCCTCCTTATGAGAACCTGGGGCAGTTTCAGAGAGCAAATAGACCCTCAGAATGAACACCTACAGAAGTTATCTATTCCTTTGTGCCTAGAGGAAAGAAAGGATGCATGGTAAATGCAACCCATTGTTGCACAAACCTCTCCTCTCTTAAGCACACACACATACACACACACACACACACACACACACCCCCTTTCAAACAGAATGCAACTTTAATTGGAATTTGAAAAAGATGCTTTACCATAGCCTAGGGAGATGGCCTAATACTGAGCTTTCAGTAGTATTGTAGCTGGAGCACTGGGTGTGAACACTTACTCTGAGGTTCCAGAGCAAGCTTTTCTTGTGACAAAAGCAAGGCCCTCTTCTGTGATCTCCACCCTTTTGGTGTTATGGGATGGTGAGAGCGGTGGTAGCCATTTGTGATCATGAAAAAGGGCTGAAAAGTCACCAGTAGCCACCAGAGTCATTGAGCCCCAGTTAGTACTGTAAATCTCATTGAGAAGACAAGTTTATCTTGCTTCCACTTTCATTCACTAGATATTCTATTACTTGCATCCCAAAACATCCCTAACTGAAACAAAGATCATGTGAATTACTGGAAGAGGGTCCATGGTAATCTCTCATCCTATCCTATGTGAGATATGTGGTAGAAATGTCTGACAAATTTACTGATTGCTCAAGATATATCCAGAAACATAGAGCCTTAATCTAAATTCCAATAGTACTAGAAAGGAAGTTAATTCTCCTTTGGCAGAAGATAAACTCAATAATTTATTATGCAACAACCTATCGGTATAGCAAAATTCTTTGAAAACATGTCAAAGGGCTGAAGTCCCCAGGAACATAATTATTAAAGTTTACATAAGAATGTAAAAATGAGTTATAGACAATAAGGAACCCCATTAAAGATCTGTGAAGAAAAACCCTTAGGGACATATGGAATCATTTTGGGATAACCATTTTCCCCATTCTTCTCCCATCCCCACCTCTACAAAAAACCATTATTTTAAAAAATATTTGTATTGAGTTTTTGTGCACATCATACAATAGATCTTAATCAAATTTAGACCCCCACCCCCATCCACACACCCCTTACCCCCCACCAGATCCCATGCACTCTGTCATACGTGTTAAGTTCTTTCTGGCCAAGCATTTGTCCTTTGGTGCAAGTTCATCAACTGGAGTCTAGTCAGCCAGTCCGGAGTCTCTCCCCTAAAGAAAATCTACTCTCCCTCATTTAGCAGTAATCAGTTGTCAAAAGTTCCTAGGCTATGGTTGGGACCTGCTGCACATTTCCCTCATTCTATGCTGTGCTTTTGTCTGACTGAATCAGCATGGTCTTCTATCACTATTTTTGCAAGTTCATATGAGCAAGTTCCCAGTGACCTGAAAGCCTCTGTTTCCTTATGTTCATGCACCAACCCTAGTTCTTACAATCCTTCCATCCCATCTTCCACAATGGCCCCTGAGCCCATGGGTAGGGGAGGTTTAATATAGGAGTCCTACCCAGGGACACACACTCTACACACCCTAAGTGACACATCTACAGTGGAACCTCTACACCTAAGGCTCATGGAACATAGCATAACGGGGGATAGAGATAATACTAATGCATCTCTCAACTCTCACCAGTAAAGCTTCCTCATACAACAGAGCATGCACACAGAAGGCCACAACTGGCTAAGTTTTAGAGAATAAGAACATTATTTTTACTGAAATTATTCAATTGCATGTGTTATCTGTTTTCTTCCTTTCTAGTTTTAATAGCACATTTTAAATGTTACAGTGATGGGAACAGAGCCTACTGTAATAGGTACTTAATATGCATCTAACTCAAACTCATAGATATAATTATCTATGAGAAAGGAGGCAAAGCCCAGTCCTGAAGCCCAGGTTCCAATCAAAGATCCAGCTCTCAAAAACTCCTCAGGGTTTAGCAAGTGACTTTGCTCCCTTATTCCCCAAACTTCTCATCTGTAACAATAGAGATAGTACCACCTGTGTTTATTTGTAAGATTTAAGCATGTAATATATCTAAAGTCCTAATAACAGCACCAAGACTCAGGAAATACTTGATAAATATTAGCTATCACTAATACCTCTTTTCCAAATAGGGTCCTTGAGGCTTACAAAGATTAGGTAATTGGCCCTATAAAATATTTACAGCCATTTCAGCACTGGAGAATTATGCTGTGTAAGCACATAAAGAACAACTTATGCAAAAACCTGACATTACCTGCCAGACATGGTGGCTCACACCTGTAATCCCAGCACTCAAGAGGCTGAGGCAGAAAGATCACACATACCAGACTAGCCTGGACACATAGTGAGACCCTGTCTGGAAAGAAAAAACAAAACAAAATTTGACATTGTCAAATGTTGAGGGAAGATGTGGAGCAACTAGAATCGTTGATAAAAATGCAATGCTGCAATGCAAATGCTGCATTATAACCCCGTGCTTAAACATTGAAGAATTTCTTATAAAATTAAATAGTTACCATATAACCCTACTTCTAAACATTTACCCCAAGAGAAACAAAAACATACACTCTTACACTTCTCCACAAGTATTTACAGTATTGCTATTCACAAATACCTCCAACTAGAAAACAAAATGCCCAACTTTGAACAAATAAACCAACAGTGTATATCCATGCAATGAAACACTGTACAGCAGCAAGAAAGTGACCACCAATGCCTTCATAATATAGGTCAGCATCAAAAGAATTATGCTAAATATAATAAACCAAACTCTCCAGGTGTGGTGGTGTATACCTTTAATCCCAGCACTCAGGAGGCAGGCAGGAGGACTTCTCTGAGATCAAGGCCAGCTTTGTCTACACAGAGACTTACAGACCATCTGGGGCTACAGGGAGCAAAAAACAAAACAACAAACTCCAAAGAAACCAGACTCAAAGCCTGTGCTATATGATTCTACTTAAATACTATTCTAGAAAGTTAAAACCAGAGGAACAGAAGTCCAAACAGATTGCCAAGGTTTGAGGTAGTGGGGCAGAAAATGAATGATGAAAAGCCACAAGAGAACCATTTAAGATTTTCAAAAGGAGCTGGAAAGATGGGTCAGTGGTTTAAGAGCACTGGCTGCTCTTATAGAAGACCTAGGTTCAGTTCCCAGCACCCACATGGTGGCTAACAACTATTCTTAACTCCAGTTCCAGGGGATCCAATGCCCTTTTCTGGCCTCTGTGGGCATTGCATGGTATAGATGCACTTACATATGTGCAGGCAAAACACTCACACACATAAGAAAATGTTTTTAAAAGATGTTGAAAAGTTTTGCTACCCTCATTCTGATAATGATCAACACTATAAAAAGGTGTCAAAGTTCACAGAACTATGCACCAAGAAAAGTTTGTACTCTTTGTAAATTATACCTCGATAAAAGAAAATAAATGTGAATTTTTAAAAATAGAATATTTTCGGCCAGGTGTGGTGGTGCACGCCTTTAATCCAAGCACTCAGGAGGCAGAGGCAGGAGGCTGTCTGTGAGTTCAAGACCAGCCTGGTCTACATAGTGAGTTCCAGGACAGCTGGGGCTACAGGGAGACCCTGTCTCAAAAAGACCGAAAAAAAAAAAAAGGATATTTTCAAGTGAGTTCTTTAAATTTCAATAATATTCTGACAGTTTACAACTTTAACTTTTTCCCGACTCAACCTATTACGTGGAAGAAATTAGCTACAGTAAGTTATACATACTAATTCTATTCAGAATAGGTATATGGTATTTATAGGCAACATGGTAATTAGAGTTAAAAGTTTAATATGTCCTAGTTGCCTTTGTTACTTACTCAAATTCACCATAATCCCACACCTCCTTTTAAAGACAACTTTACTTTTGTTCGTGTCCCCATCCCCAAGATGACTGTGTACTTCCTTCAGGGAGAAAAGAATCATAGTCCCAAATGGATAGGGCACAACATCATTATTCTACCCTAGTCACCCCCACCCCAACAGTGGTATAACCTGGGCACATCATGCAATTTACACACAAAAAAAAAACCTGTGGAATGGCTGCTGAGAAGCTTCAGGAGAAGGTTTTCCTTGCTGATCACAGAGGAAGCAGCAGCCTCTTTTCTCCTGGTTGTGTCACATCTGGAAGACGCCTGAATTGCTGCACCATCGCCATGGCCACCAGGAGCAGGGGAGACAGCAGACAAGCCAGTACTGGCTGAGAGGGTGAGGAACCACTCAAACAGAACAGCCCAGGGCTCTGATGACATCATGGAGCCCCTGACTCAGCCCAGGAAGTCCTTTGCTTCCATACCTCCTGTTTCTCAGATAATAAATCCTCTTTTTAAACCAATTGACTCTGGGTTTTCTGTTATTTGGAGCCAAAAATGTCATAACTGATACATTACTTATAGAAAACATGTTGCCTCCCACAGGGGTTGCAGGAGTAGCTAAGATCACAGAAAAGGAAAGCAGGGCATCCCACATTTATTTTTTAGATATAGAACTGAGCATATAGAGTAATATTTATTTTATTGATGAAAATAGGAATGAAATAGTAATTTTAGAAATGTTGGTAATAGGAGAAGCTGGATATAGGGTAAATGGAAACTGTACTGTCCTCACAACTCTTCTGTATGAAATGACTAGAAAATTAATTTTCTTTTATAATAGGAATTAAAATGAAAGTATATAGAACAAAGAATTTGGAAATTTTAATTGTGAAATTAATTTCCATAGTAATATCTTACATACAAACATATTTGAATCTCTTCACTTGCAGAGTCATTTCTGTGCATATCCCTACAGAGCTGAGGCGTTTCCTAAAATGTGTAAGGAAGCAGGAATTACTGAGCCCATTCAATAGCTAAAAAAACAGCCATGTTAGAGAAGTGCAGTGACCTGCAAGAGGTCGTACGCTAATTAGTGACAAAGCCAAGAATAGCCCTAGCCTCCGAGGAAGGCAGCTTTGCTCTTTCCTCTCTCTCAATCTCCCTCTCGCCCTCTCCCCTTTCTCCTCCTGAGATGTCAAGACATTTTTACAAAAGTTCCTGCAGAAAGTAATTTTCCATTTGGTAAATACTCTTCAATCTGGTCCTAGAGTAGTAATTCAAATTATAGTAGGTAAAGAATCTGACTTTTCTCTCTTAATTTATTTTTGTAGGTAAAGAATTTGTCTTTTCTCTCTTAATTTAAAAAAAAAAAAAAAAAAAAAAACAAAACTGGAAAATCCATTCATTGAACAAATGATTATTGATATTTCAATTTTCACCAAGCCTTTGCAACTTGGGGTACACTGAAGCATTCCTCACTTCAAAGAATAGGGGTTGTCCTTTTTTGTACATGTATTTCTTTTTTTAAAGCTCATCTTATTTATTAGAATAAATTCACAGTTCTCTTTCAGTGAGTTGCTTACATATGAAATATTCTCATGAAAGTAATTAGTTTACATTTCTGTGCATAAATTCCATGATGTGATGAGCTGAGGGAGGGTAGTCTAAACCCCTGACAGGCTGTATAAATCTTTGCCTAGTGTCATACTGCGACACAAAGGCTTCTGAGAGAGAGAGAGGTAGAGACAGAGACAGAGACACAGAGACAAACAGAGAGACCATGTGCCTATGAGGAAGCTATTATAGAGGAAGATTAAAGCTAGAACATTAATAACTTCATTCAATAAAACACAGTAGACCCCACTAGAGACCATAAAAGACTCTGCCTTTCCCAGAGAAACAGAGAGCTGTCACTCTGTTGGGGTAGGTAGTAAACCCCTATCCCTCCAGAAAAGTAAGCTGATGAGAGACTGATCAGGGCTAGGCAATGAATTTGCTCCTGACACATTTCACAGCTCCTGATTCAACCAGTAGAGTTGAGAGTGGGAGCACTGGCCACAGACAATATGCAGCAGTACAATGAAACTTGTATTTGCTTTTCAGTCATAAAGAAGACAATATTACTAGCATTTAATATAGTTTACTAATTTTACCGATTTTATGCAATGTTTACAAATAAATATTTAAAATCTATAAGAAGTTATAAAACATTGTTCAAAGTTGTGTGCACAATTTTTCCTCTGACATTGCTATGTGATCAAGCATAAAAAGGCTCTACAAATACCCTGCGTAAGCAGCCACACCCTTTCAACACAGATCACACACTGATTCTGACATGACTCTCCAAATACCTTCTATGTCTTAAGTACTTCTGAGGTGCAGTCTCACTTTTTAGAGGTTTGTACTATTATAAGTCTGAAAACCATCATCAGAAAAGCATATAATAGATGAATGATGTGCCGTTTAAAAAATGGGATAGCGTACTATCCCAGAGAAGAGATGAACTATCAGTTTACTTGTTAAATTGCTTTGGGGTAAGTTGGTTGTTGTGGTAGATATTTTTTACGTTATTGTAATAATAATAAATAAATACCTGGATAAAAACATCTACAGTGGGCTGGAGAGATGGCTCAGCTGTTAAGAACACTGACTGTTCTTGCAAAAGACCTGGGTTTAAATCCCAGCACCCACATGGCAGCTAACAGCTGTCTGTACCTCCAGTTCCAGGGGATCTGACAGCCTCTTCTGTCCCCTGTGGGCATTGCACAACACGGGTGTACTTACCTACATGCAGGCAATACATGCATATACATAAAATAAGTTTTAAAAAAAATTTTAAAAAGCATCTTACAAGAGAAAAATTTTGTCTCATGGTTAGAGGGTACAATCCGCCCTGGTGGGGAAGGCATGGTGGCAGGAGCTTGAGGCAGCTGATCACCTTGCATTCACAATAAGGAAGCAAAGCTTGTGCTCAACTCACTTTCTCCTTTTGAGCCAATCTGAAACCCCAGCCCATTCACATTTAGGGCGGGTCTTCAATCAGTTCACCTCATCTAGATACTCCCCCACAGATTTGCCCAAAGCCTTATCTCTTCAGTGACTCTAGATCTGCCAAGTTGACAATCAACATAAATCATCACAGTCAGGCTTTCTTTGTGTTGTTTTGTGTTTTAATGTTAAATCTTTCCGTGTAGCTGAGACCAGCCTGGAACCTGAGATCATTCTGCCTCAGCTTCCTGGGTGCTTGGATAACAGTATGTGCCACCACTCCCAGCTACCTTTTGAATTCCCCAGTAGCCTCTCTGCTGACCAGTAGAAGTGTGGTGGTACAAGCTGAAATGGGGCTGCAGGAAATAAGTAAACTGATAAATGGGCGGGTCTGTTTTAAATGGTAAGAAGTGGGGGGGGGGGAAGCAGACTAGTGAGATGGCAGCATCAAGGAAGGGAAGGAACACACTGTGTGCACAGAGAGGTGACAGTCAGCAAGGGCAAGGACTTCGGAAGGAGGAGCCGTCTTTGTTAGAGTCTGGGGTTGGATGTTGTAGGTACAGGGAAAACAGAAGTGAAAGAAAAGACAAAGTCCGTCCTGTCCAAAAGTGACAACTAGGCTTGTGGTTGGATATAAGGACAAGGAAAGAGAGAGTGGTCTATAAATATGGACAAAACTGTGCCTGTAGCCTCCTCCCTGAGGACCAGCTCTCATAGAAGGTACTATGCAAGCTGCCAAGGGAGAAAAGCAATCAGTAGTCCTAACCAGCTGCGAAGTCCTACAAACCACAATTAGGACCAATCCAGAAAGATATGCCTATTGGTTGAAAAGTGGCACTTTATCTTTGCTCAATAGGAGTGAATGCACATCTGGTACTGTAAAATGTTATGTGGTGTCTACCAGAGAAGGCCACTTAGACACAGAAAATTATCAAAAGAAAGTCTTGGTAGCTGGCCATTGACTACACAGTGCATTTGATCCCAAGTGCAGCCCAGAACCTTTTGGGGGGTAGGCTTTTATACAGAGAAATCATACCCTTGTCTGCTCAGGGGTGGCAAGCCCCCCAACAGATTCCTGTAGCTCAAGGATAGAAAAGTTCCTGCAGGTGCAAGCCAAGAGGAATGGAATGAGAAAAACAGAAGCCAGAAACAAGCAGTTAACAAGAGCGGCCAGGTACATGTTGACCTTTTTCCTCAAACCCATATCTTGGTGCAGCTGGGACAAACTACTCTATTCCCACACTTTGAGTAACTGCCCCTAGTTTCAGTTGCTGATATCTACTAGGGCTATAGTCAGCACTGAGGGTTCCCCATCACAGAAACATAGCCAAATATTCACGGCTAGAGGGATCATAGACCCTAGAGGACAGTCTGTTATTGCCATTTCCCTAAGCTAATGCAAATTCTAGCTGTATTCTAAAGTCTTAAAGCGGCAGATAAGCGTAGCTCTCACCCCTTATAGAAGAAGCTTCTTTGATACATCTAAAATGCACTTTTATACCTAAGGCTCAGAGAACATTATGGAAGAGAGAGTGTGGAAAGATTATAAGAGCCAGAGCACCAGAATGCCTGCTGCTGGACAGTATCTTCCAGAGATGACAGGAATGCTGGTCCCGGGGTATCTCAGTGCATGGTTTCCTCAATAAGCCCTACACAATGGCAACACCAGCTGACATACCACATGGATAGGAGAAGGTCCCACCTCTAGATAAAGAGCTACAGACCATCAATGGCTGCTAAGGGAGGGAGAATCCATTTTCTCCAGGGATGAACTCCTTGATAGAATATCCAATCCTAAGTGGTCAGACACAGTAAGAAAGTTGTTTTATATGTGTATGTGTGTGCATATAAGTACATAATTAAAGAGGTTAGAAAATTGAGTGGGAGGGGGAAACAAGGGAGGAATTGGAGGGGAGATAAAGGGGTAGAAGTGATGCAAATACAGTAGGAATACAGTATGAAATTTTCAAATAAATAAAATGAATTAGAAACAAACTGTGCCTGTATGTGGCCTCAAAGAAGCCTAGTAAGGAGTGTAGACTATTCTGAGTGCAGTGTAAGCCACAGGAAGACACCAAGCAGAAAAGCAGAAAGATCCAACTTACACATTTTTGAGACCAGCTCTTGCATATAGCCCATTCTGCCTCTGAGATGCTCCTGCCTCAGCCTCCTGAGTACTGAGAGTGCAGGTGTGTGCCATGACACCCAGATTGATTTCCATTTTTAAAAACTTGTTCTTGAGGCTATGTGGAAAATAGATTTTAGGAGAAAAGAAGGAGGAAAGATCAAGCAAGAAACAACATTGTTCATAAATAGCCAAAAAGTAGAAGAAGACAAAACAAGTGTCCAATGGATTTTTAAAAAATTGGTATATTGGGGCTATTCTTGCAGAGGACCCAGGTTTGAATCCCAGTGTCCACATGCAGTTAACAACTGTCTATAATTCCAGTTCCAGAGACTCTGACACCATCTTCTGATCTCCATGGGCATTGCAGGACACAGTACACTTACCCACATGCAGGTGATACACTCATACACTAAAATTAAAGTTTTTTTAAATTTTAAGCCATAAAAGAGATAGCGGTTAAGAACACTGACTGTTTTTGCAGAGGACTCAGGTTTGAATGCCAGCACCCACATGGCAGCTAACAACTGTCCGTAACTCCAGTCCCAGGGGATCCGACAGCCTCTTCTGACCTCCACAGGCATTGCACTACACAGGTGCACTTACCTACATGCAGGCAATGCACGCATACACATAAAAAAGTAAAAATAATAAAATTTAAAAAAATACTACTCAGCTTATAAAAATAGAGTGAAATACCAGACACATCTAAAATTTTCCCAAACCTTAAGGACTCCACTCTGTGAAGTAGGTTAGTCAGAAAAGGTGAGGCATTCTGATTCTAATCATGGAGTACCTAGAGTAGTAGAACCCATAGGGACAGAAAATGAAACAATGCTTTGCGGGGCGTGGGGGTAGTTCTTCTAGTGGGTTCAGCTTTTCAGTTGGGATGAGGAAAAATTCCTAAGACAGATGGAGATGATGGTTGCACAGCACTGTAAGTGTGTCTAATACCACTGAAGTATGCACTGGAAAATGATCATAATGGTAATATTTGTATGTGAATCTCACATTAAAGAAGAAAATGAAAAGGGCAAAGAAATCTGGAAAGAAAAGATGGAAGCTGGACTCTGTCAATGGGGCAGGCAGGTCGAACATCTGCCTTGAAGGCAGGGCTAAAGGCTTTGTGGAGAAATTGGGGAAAGTAAGGGAGAGAAGAGGACTGAAGAATGACTGGGAGTTTTATTTGATCACAGATTAAGTGATGCTACCATCTGCAGAGCTGAGGAAGGCCTGGGGACTATAACAGTGGAGAGAAATAGGCCGAGATCTGGATTTCTGTGTGGACATAAGTGTGAGGGGCATGTTAGCAACGGGTGAAGCACAGATGTCCAGCTGACAGTCAAACATCAAGTCTGGACATCCTAAAGGAAGGTTGCCCCACAGAGCTGAATCTGGAAGTCATGAGAATGCAAACCCCAAGAAGGCAGTGCTGAGGAAGATGGCCTTTCCCATAAACATGACTTGAAAGTGCGGAGCATGTAGTATAATACAAGAAAGTAAGATATTTTTGAAGACAAAACATCTCCTTTCTGTAAACAAGAAAAGGTTGAATGAGATGAGAAAATAAAGTTTCCATGAAGCCCCTGAAGAATTCTCCACGTCCCTAGCTCTGATGAGTTAAGAGCTTATGGTCTCCAACGCCTCCTCTGCCTCGTCAGTATTTGCTGTATAACTATCTTTTCTCATGTAAATGTCAGCTTTCCAGTGGATATGCCACCAAATAAAGGACACTTGTAACAAGCTGTCACCTTATCAACTGGTGCAATGCTGTGCACCTAAAAGACCCTCAATATGCATGCACTTCAGCAGACTAACAACCTAGGGGGCCAGCAAGATCGTTCTATGTTGAGGAGAGTTTCTTTTTCGGAGGAAAACAGACAACATATGGGATCACGGTGATTGGCCATTGCTTTCAGGAGCAGCATCCAACTCTTTTGCTTACATTGCCTGGAAACAAGAAAGTAATATAAATGATTCTAAGCAAAGGGCAAATTCAAAAGGTCAATGTCACTTCTTCACTGTGAACTAAACATGTTTGGCACAATAGGAACTTGAAAGGTTACTCGTTAGTAAAAACTTTAATAAAGAAAAGTATCCCTGAGGCTGGAGAGATGGCTCAGCAGTTAAGAGCATTGGCTGCTCTTGCAGAGGACCTGAGTTTGGTTCCCAGCACCAAAGTTGGGTGGCCCACAACTGCCTGTAACTTTGCCTTTAGGAGGATCCGATGCCCCTGGCCTCCAAAAACACCTGGACCCACGTGCACATAAATAAAATAAAATAAATCTTTAATTAAAAATGTATGTATCTCTGATTATCAAAAAGTGATGGGCAATAAAAGCCCTATCAATTAATACACTCTGTACCTCCTTGTCAAATGAAACTCAAACAGATCAACAGAATTCACCAGTCACACTCATTCACTCAGCAAACCTTCACAGACACCACACACATGGATAAGACTTACCCTCCCTTGTCAAGCAACAGCGCCATGTACTAGGTTCTTAGTACCTCTGGATGTTACACATGGCAGAAGCAAAGCTTTATCCAAATCCAAATGTATTAAGCTTGGAACCTTTTAAATATTGCAAGATTAAAAATGGATGTGTCTATAAGTAACGTGTTAATAGCTGCCTGAAAGGTTTCTCCCAGCCTGAGGAAGAGGATGATGTCATATGCCATACACAAGCAACAGCTTGTGCAGGTGCACAAGTTCTAGAGAAGGAAGTGATCTTTTGAAAGAAGAGTGGTGGGCACATAATGTGGGGAGCAGGCACCATAAGTTCATCAGTGAGCAGGCATGAGGAGTGTGGCCATTGTGCTAGGGGGCACTGGTCAGGCGCTAGTTTCTGCTCCAGAAGGTAACATATGGCTTGG
Source organism: Nannospalax galili (assembly GCF_000622305.1). Taxonomy (NCBI): domain Eukaryota; kingdom Metazoa; phylum Chordata; class Mammalia; order Rodentia; family Spalacidae; genus Nannospalax; species Nannospalax galili. The sequence continues at coordinate 3,023,385 of NW_008360323.1, read as the reverse complement.
AAAAACCATTGAAATCCAAACCACACAACTTCATGGGGGGTGAGGGAATGGTGGTACAATGCCACATTACAGCAATGCCTGAAAGAAACAATCTGACTCTTAGCACTCATTAAACCAATAGTGGGATCCAATCTGTTCTGAGAACTTATTCCTTCAGATTTCTCTCAGAACTGTGCTCTTGAACAAAGGCCTTGCTCTTTGTGTATGGAAGCAGTACATCCAGCATGAAATGGGCAAGGAGGGGCTAGAGAGATGGCTCGGCGGTTAAGAACACTGGTTGTTCTTGCAGAAGACACGGGTTCAAATCCCAGAACCCACATGGCAGCTAACAACTGTCCATAACTCCAATCCCAGGGGATCTGACAGACTCTTCTGATCTCCATGGGCATTGCTCGACACCAGTACATTTATCTACATACAGGCAATACATACACATAAAATAAAAATAATAAAATTTTTTTTAATGAAATGGGGAAGGAAAAGCAGAGCTTGTCTGATCAGGGGATTTTCCCTTTCTGACTCCCACTGACCTAGAACAGCACACACAACCAAAAACCATTGTTATCAATCTGATCCCACCTGTCTATAACACAATGGAAAAATTCATTGTTTTCCTCAACAAATATTAAATATTGCTGTTTGCAGTGCTTGATTATTTTCACAATTTATCACACACACACGTACATTATTCTGGGTCAAAAGCAAGGAAGGGTCATGAGGGATTAAAGCTGTATAATTAGGTTACAAGAGAAATCCAAGTCCTAGAGATCACGTTCCAGAAATCATTCTTGCAGGAACAGCTCATCAACACTTGATTTTCTTTTCATCCTATCTCAACTCTCTCTTATTCTACCCCCCCAAGAAATTGCTTGTTTTGTGATTAATTAGACCATATCCTATATGAATCAATATATTTCTTATTATAAAATAGAGTTTTACTTGTGTTTCCCTTTAGCTACAAGAACATAATCTACTTGGTCTTCTTATGTGTGTCTCTTGTTTGTTTGTTTTAAAGAAATGAAGTTTCGGGCTGGAGAGATGACTCAGTGGTTAAGAGCACTGGCTGCTATTGCAGAGGACCCAGGTTCAATCCCTAGCACCCATGTGGTGGCTAACAACTTTCTGTAATTCCAGTTCCAGGGGATTTAATGCCTTCTTCTGACTTCCCTTGGCGTTGTAGGACATGGGTTCACCTACATGCATGCAGGAAATACACTCATACACAAAATAAAATAATAATAATAATAAAATACTTTTTAAATGAAGTCTCACTATGTTTTCCAGGCTGTTCTCAAATACTTGGGCTCATGTGACCCTGCCTTAGTCTCCTGAGTAAGTGACAGTACAAAGATGCACCATTGTACCTGGCTTGTATTTTGTGTACTAATTAAGTGAATCAGAGTTCTAGTTCACAACTCAGGCTTATGTGAGTTTGACTCATGGGAGCCTCTGGGTAAGTGGACCTGCACATCTGAAAGGTCTACCTAAATTCCACCAAAGATGAATAAACAGGCAGCCAGCCAACCACTCCAAGTGATACCCAGCATGACATAGTTGAATTTTCAAGCCCCAATAGAATCCTCTAGAAACTTTTATTCAAATGCTGCTATCAGGCATGCTACTGATAGTTTATCACCTTTGACAGTTTCGTGATCCCTAATGTTTAATTTGTTTGAGGCCTTTATTTGCTTTATTTTATTTTTTGTGTGTGTGATGTGTGCAGAGTATGTATGCTCACATATGTGTTCGGAAGCTATGAAGAGGTCAGAGGTCAAAGGAGGATGTCGGTTTTCTTCCTCTCATTCTCCACCTTATTTTTGAGACAAGGTCTTTCATTAACATGAAAGCTCACAATTTCAGCTAGGTCAGTAGCAGAGTCCTCCTGGGAATCTGCCTGTGAGGACCTTCCCTACCCCTGTCCAACACTAGTGTTATAGGTACCCACAGCTATGCCTGGCTTTTACATGGGTGCTGGGATTCAAACTCACACCTTCTTGCTTGCATAGTAAGCACTCTTAACCACTGAGCCATCTCCTCAAGTCCCCATTTTAGAGCTGTAGTCCTGGCTGGTCTCAAACTCACGATTCTCCTGTCTATATTTCTCTTCAGCATGCCCTACCACCACAGGCTGTCTGGTTTATTTTTTAGTTTTCCAGGCATACGTGTAGAAAGGTGGTTGTAATTTCTGTTTCATCTTGAGACATGTTTCCTATAAATCAAGGAAGCATTTCATGCCTGACCTATGGATCCTTAGACCCAGGATCCCAATTGCTAATATCCCCCTCCAAAATACTGGTAGAAATCATCACTTTCTCACTCTAAGGACCTGGCAGCAAATAATAGCAAAAGTTGGTGACATTCTATGAGCACAGGGTAGAAAACACGAGTAGGTCTCCAGGCTGCAGCAGCTGAAGCAAACCGGCTACACCTTTGGATCTGTGAGTTCTCTAATGAGAGCTGTCAGATGCTTGTTACTGCAAAATAAATGCCTTTTGGCTGCTTTTTTGCTCCTGATTAAAAATAAAAGCAAATCTGTAACACAATTCTTAAACAAATTTTAAATGGTATCATCATTGTTAATGTTTTTTTGTTTTTTTACAATTCAGTTCATCACTGCAGGCAAATCAGTTCTCATTCATAAATTCTGATTGTCAAAACAATGTACATGATCATTTATCATAATGTAATGTATCTTAGAAAGCAATCATAACATAAAGAAGACTTTCTCTCATGTAAAGGACAGACTATTTTGATATGTTTTTAAAGGCAAGTCCTGGTTGGTTAGTCACTAATTTGTTGCTATGAGCAACATGATATTTTATTTTGGAAACCTTTAGGATTGTATTTGCTCTGTAGTGTTGTATTTGCCTAAACTCTCTCTCTCTCTCTCTCTCTCTCTCTCTCTCTCTCTCTCTCTCATCTCTCACTTTTGAAAATTGTGGTTTTCTACATAGGAAATTTCTAAAAATATTTTGAGTTTTTATGCGTTTCATAGAGTAGATCTTAATCAAATTTAGACCCCCTCTCCCCATCTACACCCCCCATTGTTCCCCTCACTGGATTTCATGCATTCTGTCATATATGTTAAGTCTTTTCCAGTCAAGCATTTGTACCCAGATGTCCTCCTGCGCAAGTTCATCCTCTGGAGCCTAGTCAGCCTATCTAGAGCTTCTCCCTTAAAGATCTACTCTTCCTCATCCAGCAGTAATCATTTGCTAAAAGTTCCTAGGCTAGGGTTGGGACCTGATGCCCATTGTCTTACTCCATGCTGGGTTTTTGTCTGAGTCAGCATGGACCTTGCACGTGCTGTCACCATTGTTGCAATTTTATATGAGCAAGTCCCCAGGGGCCTGAAAGTCTGTTTCCTTATGCACCAACCTGGCTCCTACAATCTTTCTGGCCCCTCTTCTACAATGGTCCCTGAGCTATGGGTGGGTGAAATTTAATATAGGAGTCCTCTCTAGGGACACACACGATGCAGTCTCTCTCTCTCTTTATTTTTTTACATGCATATAAGGTGTTTAATCAAATCTATGCCCACTCCCTCCCCTCCAGCTCCTCCCAAATCTCCCCATCACTTTTTTTTCTGATAACTTCATGTACTCTTTCTTCTTATTTGATTTATTTATTCGGGGGGGAGTGGCTACTCTAACATTCCCCCCTTTGAAGAGGTAACCCTAAAATCTTTTAAGGATTAGATAAAAACTCCCAAATATTTTCGACATTTTTGGCCTTTGGAAAGGAGTAGGTTGCTAAGAGGCCCAAAGACATTGTGAGTTTCAGCCAAGAAACTGCCTACTTTTCTGTGGGGTCTTTTTACCCTAACTGCCTAGCCAATTTCTACCTCCTAGTCTTATCACACCATCCTCTGAAGAGGTTACCCAAATTGCCAGTAGGGAATCAGGACCCAGACCTGATTCTGGCTCCTTCCATGCTGAACAGAGACGCAGGGTGAGGCAATTGGAGTACCCTTGCAATGGGTCTATCTAAAAGACTACCAAGTTGCATAACTCATATCTCTAGAGGGGAAAGAAAGTCCTTGAATCGTGAATAGGAGATGTGAAGGAGAAGTAAAGGCGAGAGTAATTAGCATTACAAGTTCTAGACAGAGAACTAGAAAAAAGTCAGAACAGGGCAATTTTCAAATGTTCATTTGAGAGTCCATTGGAATTTCTTGACAAGGGCTTCCAAAAGCATCCCTCTATTAGGTTCCTCCTAATTTTTCTTTTGTCTTCCAAGGCTGGACTCCAGAGTGATGGATTCAGGATTTGCTTTCAGGTATTTTGATAGCTGTTGGAGTGGTTAGAATCAGTGTCAGTTCCCTCTCAAAGGCTTCTAGATAGGGGGAGAAAACAAATTTATCCATCATTTTAGAATAACAGCTGGTTGTCTCCCTTAGCTACAGGTGGGCACTACAGTATTGGAGAGCAAGATTTGAAGTTTTACATCTGAGCAGTACTTTCTGGTTAGGAACAAAATCATCAATGAGAAATAACAGTCTAAATAACTTTTTATATAGACTTAAGTCTAATGTCTGGGACGTGTAATCTCTTGAACGCTAAAAGAAATATACTGATGACATTACTCTTTGGTTATACTTTCCTTTTGGGTGTTTAAGACCATACAGTTGGCCCAAATAAATCAATTGATTTTTATACTTAAGGTCATTTGAGGGTCTGTTCCTCAGGGGCCATATGGGCTTGGGAGGAGCTCCTGGCTCCTTTCTTTTACCAGTTCCACCTATGTGAAGATAAGTCAAAGTTCCTACTTGACCATGTCTAGCTTCACTTGGAAGCATGAATGAGATGTTTCCTCTGAGCTGACCCTCCTCTTTGTAGACTGGACACTGGTTCAAGTTCATCTTGTGGGGTCTCCATGTCCTCCCTGAACAAGAGGACAGGTGATTCACCACGGTTACAGGACATTTTGAGAGATGTTCCATAGTCCCCTGGAACTTAGTTGACCTTGGAGGGCAAGGGGCAAAAACTGTCCTCTAAGTCCCTCTGACCACATTAGTATAGGCCTCAAAGTGTGGCTGTTAAACATCCAATAAGGTTAGCTCCACCAGACTGTATTAATTATCATGTGCTATGTAGGTAAAGCTTAGGTAAAAAAACAAATATTCTCAGATAAACCTTGACTAGCTATGTATTTTGTTCCCTAAACTAGTTGACTAAACTATAGACATTTTAAGATTAAGTGAATATTTATTTTTGTCTCATCCTTTATATTTCATAACAAACCTACATAGACCTTCATCACTTGCTTAGGCTTTCTCATTTTTTGTATTTTGGAAAATATCTCCATTCCCATATCCTTTTAACATCTTTTACATTCTCATTTTCTTTTTAAAAATAATTATGGGACTTAATAGCATTAACAAATTTTCCATCTGTTGTGAGACTTCAGTTGTGGCCTTCTGTGTGCATCACACTCTATTGTATGAGGATGCTTAAAGCCCTCTCAGTGGAAGGGAACTGACAGGTAGCACTATAAATATAGCCAATATGGATGGAAAAGTCATTGATCTGAGAGAAAACCCTATCTCTGTCATATCCCTAGGCAAATAAATTTCTTACTGTATGCTAAATAGAAATCCTTATATTTTCACCTAAGTATACCATATACTACTCACTAAAGAAGTTTCTTTTTGCCATAGGTGAAGGCTATTACACAGTTCCATAACTGGTGACACACAGAGAATATATATCTGAGAGATGCCCAGACCAAAATGACACATCTACAGTGGAACCTCTACACCTGAAGCCCATGGACCAGCGAAACCGGGTAGAGAGAAAACTAATACATCCCTCAACTCTCACACAGGAGATTTTAACCTTTTTGTTTTCTTCATCTAAAAACATTCCTATTCAGAAATTTGAAATAATTCATAATATGTACAAATCATATATGAATGTGTAGATTATTATTTAACATGGTAGAAGTGGTAAATACGACACAAAGTCTGGCTGATTTACCATAAGAAAATGTACCAGTAGAGCATTAGCTCCAAAGACTGCTGTAACAAAATACATCATAGTAGGTGGCCAAAGTCCATAGAAATGTATTGGTTTGCAGGTTCTAGGAGCTGGAAAGCCCCAAACCAAGTCGGTAGCAGTGCCATGTCCTCTTCAAAGGCTCTGTGGAGGCCTCCATTGGCCTCTTCCAGCTTCTGATTCTGGAAGTCTTTGGCCTTCCTTGGCTTTAGAATCATTTCAACATCTGCCTCCATTTTCACAAGACCTTCTGGCTGGGGTCTGGATGTCACTTCTGCTCCTACAGCCTCCAGGCATGTTGTACTAGGGCCCAGCTTAATCCAATATAACCTTAACCTGATCAGCAAAGACACTGTTTCCAAATAGGGCCACATTCAAGCACCAAGGTTGAGGCTAAGGCTTTTAGAGGCAGGCTGGGAGCTCATATCCACAAGGCACAACTCAGCACAGGAGGCCACAGGGTGCTGGCCAGTCATTCTCTGAGCTCTAGAATCCTTTTCCCAGAAATCCAAGTTGCAGGCCTGAGCATCCAAATGGTCAACTTTGTACAGTGCTGGGCAGGAAAAGGGAAGACTGTTCTGTTCTGCTGCTGTACTATGAGGAGACCCCAAGACTACCCCCAAACATGGAAAAAGCCATCCCCCAAAGAAGCCAGGGGTGTTAGAAACGGAGTGTGGAGTCTCTGCTGCCAGAGTGAAAAAGTTGTACATTTCCATTTCCATAACTCTTCAGAAATCATATGTGATTAAAAAAAATTTGTAAATTCACCAAAACTTGCTTGCATAACTTTAGGAAACTGAATATGCAAGCCAAAAATTACTTGACTGGAGGGCTGGAGAGCTGACTCAATGGTTAAGAGCACTGACTGCTCTTGCAGAAAACCCAGGTTCTGTTCCCAGCACCTACATGGTGGATAACGACCATCCATCACTGCAGTTCCACGGGATTCAACACCCTCTTTTGGCTTCCAGGGCATTCCTTGACTCAAGTGCTCTTACATGCACTCATACATGTAAAATAAAAATAAATAAATCAAAAAATTTTAATAAAATATATTTTAAAAATCACTTGACTGAAACTTCTGGGCTAAAAAGCATTTTGTAATGTTGAATTTATCACATTTTTGAAAGTCATAATGTACACATTGTGTATCATGTGACATCCCAGAAAGATACAATTGCATCCCATAGAACACAGAAATATACCTGCAGTGAAGTTTTTGAAATTTTTTTTTAATTTTTTGGTCTTTTTTTAAAAAATTATTTATTTAATATCCACATACTTAGAAGAAGCATTTCATTACAACAGCATTTACATATTCAATAACAATTTCCAGAGCTAAGATGCATCTCTTTCAAAATTGGCTGTAAATTTTAAGGTTTACAGTTGAATTATTACAGGTATACAATATTGTAATCAGTATAAACCCTATGACATAAAATTAAATGAGGTTTTAACC